>NW_027108625.1:1229361-1237903 GCF_000696795.3 Halyomorpha halys | reverse complement strand
CTTCATCAATTCTTCTTTGACCCTGTGGTGCCGGGGTGTTATAAGAAGGGAGTTGTTGGGGCATTTTCCCAGCACATGAACTGGCATTAATTAAATTTTTTAAGGTCTAAGTCATTTGTTAGTATAGAAAAATAACATTAGAATTATGAACTTAATTTGTATGCAATCAGATGGCCTATATAAAAAACAATTAAGAAAATTGATAAAAATGTTCTTTATTCGTTGAAAAATAATTATTTATTATTCAAATGTATAAAGGTTACCTAAATAATAAATAAATAAACTATCTTTATGTAAGCCTACATATAAAAACATGTCCAAGCTGCTTGCGTGATCATTGCAGTTGCTGTTTCTTCGACCTCTGGTATCTTATTAAGTTTCAATTGTTCTTTAGCTCCCAGTCTACCTGACTAATCGCTACACAGCATACCATAGCAAAGGTAGGAGAAACCAGGGGAGGAAACGAAGATTAAACTGATTTTAGATGGAAGCAGAGATTGGGGATGATTAAATTGCTTTAGTTCAACGCGAAATTTGAGAGGGGTGTGGTTCCCTGGAAAGAGTTTTATTAAGAGTTAATCAAAGATGTAAATGATGTACTAAATGAAAAAGGAGTATTGTTCAAGATAAAATTGGAAGTTTCTAGGATTGATTTAAGGAGACGGAGAGATCTGATTATAATAGTCTCCTCTTACACTCGATGTGAAGTAGTCATAGAATTCTAGTATAATTACAAAAAAACACATATAATATATTTTATATCAATTCAATAGGTCCAATTAAACATATTTATTAGATTAATTATTTTATATATTCTTGTTTGAGAGTGGTTTTGTTTAATCTTAATTTAAAACAAATTTGATTCTTATTTTTCTCTCAACTTTATTCTTTACAACTTTTCCAACGTTTCGACCCTCAGGCCATTCTCAAGGAAACCTACAAAAATGTTCTTTTTATTTTTATATAACAATTTCATTATTTCCTACAAACTACACACTGATTTCTTTGGCCCTACCTTCAATATTGATGTCATTTCCTTTTTCAAATCTTAAAAATGCAGGCTAATTGCCTTTGTCCTATCTTTAAATAAATTAATCATTAAAATAATATCATAATAACATTATAAAATTTTTGTTTTTTAAAATTACATAACCTTTTCTAAATAATTTTTTTCCTAGATTTAAACCTTTTATGAAACACTTTTCTTCCTTCCTTCATTCAAATTTGCAACTTAAAACAGAACTATAGTGTCAATACATTATAGTTATATATTGAAAAATATTCCTAAAGCATCTTTCCCTGTAGTAACATGAGTTAATTTTTTTTTTGTGTTACTTATTTATAAAATAAAATATAAGCAGCTAAAAGTAAATATGCTTCAATGAGGGTTTTTGACACCTCCCCACTAGTGGGAAGTCGTGAGTGTCGTTGCGGGTGACGATTTGCGTAGGCGAGCTGAATAAAGGCTCGCGAGGGCGTGGTAGAAGAAGAAGAGAAAATAAAAAATGCGGAGCTGACAGGATCATTGAAGGATGAGACGAAGGAGGAAGCCCGAAGATCGATACTCTTCGATGACAGAGCGGCGATGGACAGGAGTCATTAAAGTCGCGTGCCATCATTAACCTGATGACTGATGACTGATGGTCATTATTGAGGTGTGTTCGTCTCTCGTTCCATCAGCTGTTGTATTCCAGATGTTCATATGAAATGTCCAGGTGATATGAAAATTAAATCTGTTCAAGTCATATTTACTCTGTCCAACCAACAGTATTTCTTATGAGCTTGGATAAAAGAAGATTTTTTAACTGATTCTAAAATATTTCGAATTATAAAGAATATTACTTTGAAGACACCTAATCTGATGGAAGTATTACATAATAGTTTTTAATCTTGGAGTATAGTAAGTAAAACAATCAGAAATTAAGTTATACTCGATTGAGATTAGTTTAACACATAGGTTACCTATATATCTATAGCTTTACCCGTATATACTCTCTCTTGAGTATGAATACTAGGACACCCCAAATATATGTTATTTGAAAAAAAAAAGATCAGTTACCATTAATCAAAAAAGAACTGTTTCGAGAATGCAATAGACAGAGGCCGTTGTAGGCGAGGGAGAAATAGCATCACCTTGGTAACATTACAACTGCAATAGTGCATTTCTATGAACAATCTTCTTCTTCTCTCCATCTCGCGCACTGGTTAGAATTGGTGGAATGCCTATAAGATAAACCACTCCATATTTCAGAATAGATTAGGTTAAAAGTAAAAATGAAACTATTTATAAACAAAAAAAGCTATTCAAAGGCAATGGCTCCGAGACCTTTTGTAAATAAACTATCTGACTTCTAGCTCTGACCAGCTTCTCCAATCATTGTTGTGTTGCTCTGTTTCCATGCCCAGTCTTCACTGGCTTTCTATACTGAAGACATCCACCAGAAACCTGGAATCCTGATTTACCATCCACTTGGGTCTCAAGGAAGAATATAAATATTGAGTATAGGTATGAATTTCTTCAAAGATGATTTATTTTGCATATTTTGAAATTAATAAAAATGAAAAAATAATTTTATTATTATTAGTAAGAATAAATATATGATTCATACATTAAGATTTTTGTCTGGAGAGTATTTAAAAGTTTCCAATAATTAAAATGAAATTACATAGGAATCTTGGCTTAATTATTATAAAATGGATGAGGGTTGGCGAATGAAGTTAGAAAGAGAATTCCAGAAGGAGTTTGTACGTATGACGATGGGTTTGCTGAAGGAGGGAGTTCTAGAGAAAGGCATATATAAATCGGTTGGTCTTTAGTGAGTGAATTGATGAATGAAGAATGGGGATAGACATAGGTAGGTTTTTTGATTTTAAGAACTTGGAATTGTAAAATACTGAGAAAATGCCTTCGGGAGGTTGGATAGAGCCACTTCAACTCGGTATACCAGCGGGAGACTTGAGAGTTCCTGGGAACCCAAAGATAAATCTTACAATGCAATTCATGAGTCTCTTCAGTCTCAACTCTAGACCTGCAGATAGTTCTCCATACACCATGGAACCGTAGTCGAAGTGGGGGAAGACTAGATAGGATACTAGGTGCTGACGGGTGTTCTGAGGAATGGAATTACGGAATCTTAGGAATTGTTTCAGTGCAGTAGTGGATTTGATGTGGGCAATGTGATTATTCCAGGAGAGGTGTTGACCGAAGGTTACTTGGGTTACCAAAATTTTTTATTGTAGATTAGAAGTGATTGGTTGATTGTTAAGGATGAGTAAAGGATAGTAAGAGGGAGGGAATGAAGGAGGCGCTTGGAACCAATTAGAACGGCCTTGGTTTTTTCAGCATTTATGTTCAAAGCCTATGCATTAATGTTATCAATATCTTCTTGTATATTATTTGTTACTACCTCAGTACTAATTTTATTGCTATTTATTTTTCTTATCTTCAGTAAAAAGCAAATGTATTATAAATTTAATTTTAAATTTATTATTTTTATTTTTATTTACAAGCATAAATACTTACTCGTAGGAACGAATATTTACAGCGTTAATATGTATGGCCCCTGACTGAGGCAGATTGTCTTCATGGCGTCGATTGTGTCCCTGGAACATAAGGAAGCAGTAGTGGCAGCCTACGCTGATGACATAGAGGTCTTCGCCTCTAGTGCCAGACCTAAACGGGCTCTCGCCCTTGCCCAGGAAACCTTTGCCACCATAGTGGACGCTCTGAAGAACTTCAAGGAGAGACTCAAGATAGCCCGTCTCAAATCCTATAGGCTGCACCACCTGCTCACATCTCCTCAACTCTCGCTACGCCTTAAACTACAGATTTATAAAACCATTATAAGACCTACACTGCTCTACGGCACCCCTCTTATGAGACACCTCTACAGAACTACAATAACTCGACAACAGGGCTTCCAGGGATCTGTCCTACGTAAGATCGTCCGGGGAACCAGGCTCCAGAGGGCCAAAAACAGAGTTATACGTGAAGAGCTCTCACTCCCCACTGTGTCGGAGTATATAGGCCGACGGCACATCAAATTCTTTGATGGGTTGAAGGCCTGCTGCAACCCACTTTTCAGAGAGATCGCCCCTCCACCAAGACCTGGGAGGTGGCAGAGCACGGTTCCCTTAGTTGACGTCCTCGACGAGGGAAGGCCTTAGGCTCTTCAAGTCTGAGGTCTAAATTTTCACCATTCAACCAGCGGAACGGCCCCTCCCTGTTCCAATAATCCATTAGCGTAAGCCAACCAAGTTACAACCTTCATTGGACCCCTCACCTAACCTTATAATGCCAAATGGCAATCCAAGGTATCCTTAACACCCAGCTATACATATAGCATACCTCCCATATGTACGTACCAAATACCTACTAACATCATTACAGGAGGGTATGAAAAAAAAAAAGACAGATTGTCTTGTTCCAATAATCCACTGGCGTAAGCCAACCAAGTTTACGACCTTCATTGGACCCCTCACCTGACCTTATAATGCCAAAAGGCAATCCAAGGTATCCTTCATACCCATATACATATAGCATACCTCTTATATATACGTACTAAATACCAATTAAAATCGTTTCTGGAGCGTACAAAAAAAAAGAAAAAAAAGGCAGATTGTCTTATTTTCAATTATAAGTTTTATAAAAACTTACAAACTGTAAAATATTAAAATATGAAAGTTATGTTCTATTTTTTATAATCTACAAAATCTAGAAACAATATTAGAGACTTCGTGTCAATAGTAAGATTTTTAAACTCCTGATTTAGAATGCTCGGCTATCGTGAAGGGCTGTAAATTAGTAGAGGATGCTAAAATTACATTAGTATTTGAATTTTTAAAAGCACATCGCCTTCTTTATAAATTATAACTCCTCATTGATTTTTTTTATTTATTTATTTTTTATATTTTTTATTTATTTTTTTATTTATTTATTTTTTTTTACTTTTATCATGCCATAGGCGTTGATGACCAGAGGGTATTACGCCTTTAAGCAACAATCAACAAGAACAACAACAACAAACTCCTGATTTATCATCATCTATTCAAGAAAGAATGTAAATATTTATTATAGATGCGTTCAAGATGATTTATTGTGTTTATTTTAATTATCATTACGTCAGTACTTTTTTTTTTACAATTTAAAGTACTTATATTCATTTGCAATGCACATGGTATTATTAATTTAATTTAATATTATTTTATTTTTTATTTAATTAAGTATGGACGGTTGAAATGAATACTTAAAGCTTTAATACGCATGGCCCTTACTTGACTGGGGAAGATTGTATGATATTATTTTCAATAATAAGTTTTATTAAAACTTACAAATTATAAAATAGGTGTGTCGGATTTACATAATCCGATATTTCTGGCGTTTGATTTTATATAAAGTCGGGGTCAGAGGTCTCATTTTCTGATGCTCCCCTTGCTGGAGACACTGGAAGACCCCGAAGACGGTGCTACTGCGATGGCTCCAGACATTGTCCGTCGTGGCATGGAACAAAGGACCTGGCTTGCCTCTACTACCACGACATACTGGCCAGCCTCTGATCGGGAAGGACGCTTTTCTGGACATTTAAAGCGATGACTGTTTCTTAATATATGAGACCCCAAGTTTCGTTCTTATAGCATATTATCAAAATAATATTTTAATTAACCTACTAACTCGATTCGCCCGTTCAGGGAATTATACTTTGATTAAAAGAAAATATATTTACACATCACTAAAGATGAAAATGTCTCATAATTTAACCCTCCCCCATTCCAACTAATTTAATTCAAATTCAACATACATTCGGGATACCTGGGCCCTGTTTCATAATGAAAGCTAATAGTATTATTCCATAGTACAAGTGTAGAAACTAGTCTGGTAATAATACTAATACTTATTTTTTTCATGATAAGGATGACTATTAGTGATATTACAGGAATTAAAAACTACTAAAATACAAGTTACTATTGTACAGGTCTGTGTAATTAAATTAAGATAAATGTACAAAACTAATATTATATATACATCAAGTAAATTTGCTGTAAGTAATATTCTGACATGATACAAACATGTGGAGAATCTACCCATTGATAGAACTCCAAAAACATATCTAGAGGAGAAGATCTCGAGGCCATCTTCTTTTCAGACACCTAGGAGCATTATTAGGTAATGAAGGAGAAACCAGGTTAGAAAGGAGTTGGTTTGGGTGGTTGGAAAGTTTATCATGGCAGGAAAAATCTGGTTTTGGCACAGTCGGAATTGAGGTCCTGATGGATGATTTGAATTGTGACAAAGTTAGGATTATTAAGGATTTTAGACAGTAAGGATTGGATTCGGTAGGAATTCGATGGCTTAGTGGAACTCCGTATGTTCAGATATGATTTTATATCAAATCTGATTAAACTAATTAATTTACAATAAGTATAAAATTAAGATAAATCAGCAGCCTTAACAATTTTAATTCTACCATAAGTTACTTGCAAGGAAAGATTAGTCGTTAATAGATTAATAGTTGTCATTCCTAATGTCTATAATGACTTGTTCAGTGTTAAACATTAAAGTTGTTACCATTAAATGTTTTTTTTTTTTTTTAATTTTATTTTTGAATAAATATTACAATACATTGCTACGTTGTTGCTTAGTAAGTAAAAGTGACATATGATAACATTCATTCTAAAATTTTTAAAAATATAAAAATAAATAAATAAAAGAAAAGCAAATTTTTCCAAAAAAAAAAAATCTCTATAGGTATATAAACAGAAAGATAACTAAAATGAACATGATCAAGCTATGTACATCATGAAAAAAAAAAGAATAAAATAAAATAAGCATAATTTTTAACTAATATAGCAATAAAAAAAAATGTAATAATTATTTAAGCACTAGTCACATTTACACTATTATATGCAATTATTACACTCACGACCAGAGTCATGAGGAGTAGAGCAGGGCTCTTCGAGATCACAGCTAAGCCCAATCACTGCGTCACTGCCAATGTTCTAGTGATAAAATTAAATCAACAATAAACATAAAAAAATATTTTAATACGCGCATAACTTTTTACTGTTTGTTTCCGTAAATAATAAATGGAAGTTATAGTTTAAATGAGTAATTACGTAAATAAAAATATCAAACATCACTTGCAACTAATTTTTCTGGAATTTTTACATCCATAAAAAATGTAATTACATTTTAAAAGCGGGACGGAGAATTTTTTAAATTACTCTTAACGGAGAATTTTTTTTTTTTCGATCTTTGTTATACCATCTTATAAAATATCATTTTACCTTGGAAAAGTGTTGCAATTGCACGAAATTTTGAATTCGAGTTTTGGACGGAAACACAGGTGACCTGTATATATAGGGTGATATGTATATAGGTGTATATGACCTGTATATAAGTGTACATGAAATACAGGTGACCTGAGTCCGAATAACCAAGTCTCGCTAACTGGTGTGTGTGAGTAAAAAATTAAAAGTTGGACGAAACATATTTATGATGGGTATATGCCTGGGACATGGCAGCAACTTTTTCGCTTAAATCTACTGAACGGAGCATTAGAGAATCCATTTTTCAATTTTATTTGATTTTGTCCATGACGGGTTAACGATTTAGATATGAACTCGGTGAACCAACAAGAATTTAAGAAGATTTTAATATCATATATGCCCTATCCTCGTAGAAATATTCTAATAAGGCTTAATTTTTTGAATTAAAAAAAAAAAACATCACCTTCATACACACCCTGAAATAGTAAGTAAAATTAATTTTTGCGATGCGGGTCCAGCGCTCCAGTTTCTCATTCATTCAATGATAAATATATTACACTATTCAAGAAGTTCAATGGATTTCATTTATGGCTCAATGAACAACTGAAATATTAGTCATATGTGGTATTTTAATCCGGAATGGAATCTGCATGTGAATTATAGAAGGAGCATAAAGTGTAATGGAGTCTTCGAGAAAACCTACCCCATTCTTTTCTCTTTATAGAACATTTACAAGGCATTGTACCATCCCCCAATGCCCTCAGGGATTCGGGGCCATATAAGGAATAGAATAAAAAAAATATTAGCTATTTTCTCGGCGGCTCTATAACACAAAAGAGTAATGTATCAGCTTTAATATTTATGAACAAGCGATTAACCTGGAATCCTCACACCAGACTAAAAAGACAGGAAACTGCACGTCGATTTCGACTATTACAGCACTTACCAGACAAACGGTCTAAACTACCAACACATTACAAAAGACTGATCAACATGACTGTAATAAGGCCAATCTGGACATATGGAGTTGAGCTTTGAGGCTCCATTAAACTTTCGAATTCCTCTCGTATTCAATCCTTACAATCCTTATAAACTCTCTAACCACTCAAACCCCTTAGTTTCTAATCTTGCATCCTCTTCCATTCCTGACAATCCTCCGAGGCGCCTGAAAAGAAGATGGCCACGAAACCAGCTAATGTAAAATCTCAATAGAGTGCTACCAATGGGTAGTTTCTCTACACAACTGTAACACTCCAATTTAACATAGATCAGATTT
>NW_027108625.1:1226518-1229311 GCF_000696795.3 Halyomorpha halys | reverse complement strand
TTTCTAATCTTGCATCCTCTTCCATTCCTGACAATCCTCCGAGGCGCCTGAAAAGAAGATGGCCACGAGACCAGCTAATGTAAAGTGTCATTAGAGTGCTACCAATGAGTAGTTTCTCTACACGCCTGTAACACTCCAATTTAACTTAGATTTACTAAATGTATTATAATGTACAGTAGTAAATAGCAATACATAAATATTTAAAAAAATATATATTTATGAAAATGATTGTTCCTCTTAAGGTGCAAAACACAATGTGATTTTGCAAACGTTAATAAAAATTCTGTAAAATGACCGAGTAAGGTTATAAAAAAAAGTATTATATTACATATTATAAAGTTGTATATTGCGTAGTTATACTTTTATTTTTCATATTCCCATGTTTTCCTATGTTTTACATCGGGGCCTGGCCGTACGTTACTCCATGGCCCTGTTTCATAATAAAGTACAAACTAATTTGTTATTTTGGTACAAAATAATTTGTTTGAAGTACTAATAAACTGCTCAAATAGAGCACGTTACGCTATTCGAAAAATTCTCGAAGAATTCTTCGAATAATTTTAATATATTTAACACAAATTTACATGTATAGTTTCAGTTCATACTAGCATGGGTTTGAAAAGGGCAAGGTTCTATAAGATTGCAGTTTGTTATCCTAAGAATCACCCAACAAATATGTTCTAAAGAAGAGGGGATGTAAATGTCATTTAATTTTGATATAATTATGGATTATAGATACATGGAAATTCCAAAATTTAATTTTTTTATAAAAATACAAAAAAGATCTAATCAAATTCATCTCTAATATCGACCTCCAAGGGAATCAAACCAACTCAAATGTAAATCATCATATGTAGTAGGATTAGTAAGTGTAAGAACTCAAATGACAATATACTGAAAAATGAATACTATAATAATACCTACATATTATAATAAATACCTCTTCATTATCAAATGAATTCACGATAGTGTGTTGAACCTAATTTATGATGATTTGTTCTAGTACAATATTTAGTTCTTAACTAAGTATTATATTTATTTTATTTTAACTATTATTCCTGTACTTTTAGTTCTTGTTTTTAATTAATTAGTTTTTTTTCTCCAACTTTATATTTAATTGTATTATTTAATTTATTCTAGGCATTGCTTCTAAAAATAGGTGAAAGCATTGTTTATTATTTTGAAAACTTTTTTTTTTCATTTTAATATTTTTGTATTTTATTTTATTCTTCAAAAACAGTTTAAATATATAAAAAAGTCATGGTAGTCTCAATAGATTTATTGACCTAAATTTTTGCCCATTCAGGGATCATCAGGGCACAACTGTACAAGTGAAAAAAATACACATAATATAAAAATGAGTCCTTACCATTTAGAACCTTCTCCAAGAAGCGAGGAGTAGCCAAATTAAAAATATTTGAACTATTTTCAAATTACGATAAAGGTTAAAAATTCCCTATAATCTTAAAATTCAAAAAAATAAATAAATAAAAATATTTTTTAATAAATTATTCGATTTTAACTTAGGATTTCTAAAATGTTTCATAGATTTGATAAATACAATATTGAAAAATAAGAAATACCAACCTAAAAACATATCATTATTTATTTAAAATACCTATTGTTTTGGAAAAGAAATTTTTGAGGATTTTGGAATCAGTTTTCAAATATACGTCACTATAAATTTTCTGAATTATACAGTGCCTTAATTTTTTGTCTTGATAATATGTAAAATAAGTTGGTTCTCAAAAATCAAAATTATATTGCAAGCAAACAAATGTTTTGCTAAGGCAGTTTTTACTTCTTTATTTTTATTTCAATATTCAGTGCAGGTATTTTAAAATTGCTACATCCTAACTTTAAGGGTTTAACTTTAAAGGCAGTTACACCGATATAGAAATTTGACCAGTGCAGACAATCAATTTTATAAATTTAATTTGACTAGAGATTATATTATTTTATTTATTTATTTTGTTTCATACACATACTTTGATTGTGTTCATTTTGTTTATCCTTCTGTTTGTAAATATTTTAAGAGAGATTTTTTTATTCTTATTTTATTTTATTTTAGTATGAATGTGATCATTCAACAGTATTACCTATTGCCCACAACTGTGCGGCAGATTGTAATATCTATCAATAAAAAAAATTAACTAAGGTTGTCTGTATTTTATCTTTGAGTGGAATGAAAATTTTGTCATGTTTTTTTGAGGCTTTATGCATATAAACTCATAATTATTAATATTATATAACTTATAATTATTAACAGTAATATAAATGACATAATTTATATTACATTTTTATATAATATTCATTAAAAGTTTTCTTAAGGGTGATATTGTAATGTAATACAGTAAGGTCCTGATGATGCCTGAACAGGCGAAAATTTGACAAGATCAATAAATTAATCTAGTTAAGACTACCATGGCCTTTTTGTGTACTTATCTTATTTTTTGTTCTATAATATTTCTGAATATAATAGTAATAACATGTTTAATGTTAACTCCACATTACATACATGTAGTATACGGTTTCACATGGAGTATTTACAATTTTCTAAATAAACTTCTCTTGTGTAGTAACTCTATGGAACAGATTAGATTAGATTTTTGTTCAGGGCGATCAACATCTAGGTTATTACACCCTTTTTACTTCATCTATCTTCTTGGCTTATAGTTAAATGTAGACTATTTCCTTGTTACACTGGTCGGTATTGGTGGATTATATTTTAGTATAAAGTTGTGTTTCTTTGAGAAATTTTATTATTTTGTCTATGGATTCTTCCGAGTCTTT
>NW_027108625.1:1219319-1224768 GCF_000696795.3 Halyomorpha halys | reverse complement strand
ATTTCTTTACGACTTGAGGTCGATTCTCCAACTCTTACGCTAATATATCTTTTCTGTAGGAAGCTTTGAATAAACTTTGGCAACATTCCTCTGAACCCCCATTCATATAGCGTTTTCGTTATACTTTCCCGGTCTATAGTGTCATAGGCTTTTTCAATATCAAATATTCACTCTATGGAACAGAAAAATATATATTAAATATTAATAAGGAGATACGGAGAACGAGTTTGTTGTTTCTTTTTTAAAAATGTACATTTTTATTTTCGCCGCTGTTCTTCTCCGTTTTGCAATTTGACACATGCGCACTAGTACACGTTCCCTATGACGTACACTCAAAGATCACGCTCACAAAGGACGTACAAGACATCCCTACGGCAATAGCGCTGCCTTGCTAATTATATGCCATCACAATTATCCGAAGCAAGTCCTGAGGAGGTTCTCGGTATTGTCTTGAAGGACTGTTGTCAGGTTGGCATTAGGGGGACTATACCGGAGTGGTTTGGGATGCTCCTTGTCTCCCCTCAACTTGCCGCTCCAATTATAATTCGAGAACTTTTTCCCTTTTAGCAGAGAGATTAATATGTCTGTGGTTTCTGCTTGTGGCTTTGTATATAAAGTGAGTTTTTTTTTACTATTTTATACTGTAAATTTGTATAGCGGTGCCCAGACTTCTATTTGAAAATTTCTCTATTCTTATATTGTCCTTTATATACTATTTGGTCTGGATGGAATTTAAAATACAAATTACTGTTGTTAATTGAGAAAGGCTTAAACTACTTTGAATTATTTAAAAACAATATTTGATCCTTTTTCTCAACTTTATTCTTTTTAAAAACCTTCCAACGTTTCAACCACTTAGGTCATTTTCAAGGATACCTTTACTTTGTTGTCATTTTTTCCTTTAAAATTCTTAAAAATGCCGGCTAATTGCCTTTTTCCCATATAATTTCTTCTATATAATTCTTTCCTAAATTTAAAATTTGTACTAACCACTTTTCTTTCTATCATTTACATTTGCAAACTTTAAAACTAAAAACTACTTTAAAATTATTTTGTTGATTAACCTAATGGGCAATGCAAAATATTACAAAAATCAATATTTCTTTTTATAATTTTACAGTCAAATGAGACTGAAACTGTAGCAAATTTCACTTTGCTATTCTCTTCCTTATCCTCTCTTGAGCTTTTTATGTACACTGCCTTGTCTTCATTCACCCTAAGGCCCGATTCATATGCTGCTTCTTCGAATTCGTGGAATGTTCCTTTTAATGCTGCTTGGGTTCTTGTGGCAATGACTACATCATATGCATATGCTAAGTGTTGAGACAGTCTATAGTAAATGGTCCATCCTGGATTAGTTCTGATTGAACGAATAGCTACTTCTAAGGCTATATAAAATAGAAGAGGAGCCAAAGGATCCGTCTGTCTCAAGCCATTTTCCACAAAAAATTCCTGGGACAGCGAATTTCCAAACTTAACTCGGTTGGTAGCGTGCATTAGTGTCATTTTTACCAGCCTGACTAGTTTTTTCGGTATGCCTACCTCTACCATGGATTTTAAAAGTTTCTTTCTGAATATATACCAACTGAAATATACTTTCCCTCTCTATTGTACTTGGTCAGTCGATAGCACCAGTAGTCTTATTATTTTTATCATATTTTTTGTACAAGTTAATAAAGTAATCTTTGTTTCTAACAGTACAATTCCACAATTTTATATCTGTGGGATCCACTATTAATACTTGCTTTTCAGTCGAACTAAATCCAAGAATATAAACAAACCTTGCAGAACCATTGGTATCCACGTACAATATACTTCCTAATAACATGTATATTTTTTCCTCTCCCGCTGTTCGGTTATTCTTTCCTTCGTATTATTGTGCCAAAGTTAATACCTTCATCCTGTGTTTAGTTAGCTATTTTATCAGTTTCTCATTAAATTTAAAAATCTTTAATTACAGATTAACCTGATACTATTATCACTCGTTTATCAGACAGTATTTTTAACCTTCTTCACAATCAGGCAGGCATATATGTAATTAATTTATTAAAAATTAAAATCTGTACCTCTACAACCCATAAATGGTCAGGGGTTCAGTCCTTTGTAAGGATAACGGTACTTCCTTACAAAGAACTGAACCCCTATACCAACGATTGTGCAAGGTAGTAATTCGGTCAAAATCACGCTCGAATTAATTTATTACAAACTGTATTTTCCTATAAATTCTTATTTATTTTATTATTATAATTCATATCAAAGTTAATTGTATGTAGTAACATAAAAGTTAACCATATTATTCATAATTTAATTTTACTTAAAACTTCTTCATAGTGTTGGTTCAAATTTCTAATGCCTGTTTTAAAATTGACTGTATAATTCAAATTGTATGATATGTAAATAGAATCAAATCTTTTTTAATATAAAGTATTACTATTTTTGGTAAACGTATTGTATTGTTAAAATAAAATTTGTGTTGGTTTTTAGCTGCGTACTGTACCAGTGCTGTTTTATTGGGATCCTTCTCGTTCTTCTCTTATGGCATTGCTGTGTTGTTTCATCCTTTCACCCAACAATTGTTTAGTTTCACCTGTATATATAGCTGGATAATTTATACAAAGAATTTTATTATATATCAATTTTGATTTTTTTTTAATCTATTTTATCCTTCAATAAATTGTCCTTTGAGGATAGCCAGGGTAGGGCGAAACGTTGGATATGTAAATTTATTAATGTATTATTTATGATTTTTGTTACTTAACTTGACGCAAATTATTTTATTCAAATAGTTATGCTATGTAAGTTTTTTTAAGGCAATTCACAGCAAAGATGATGTTTGCCTAGTTATCTACAGCTGACCAACCAATTCTATCCATGTAGGTCAAGTTTTTCATTTTGTAGGACCGCCAGTTAATGAAGTCAACAACCGACGCCACCTACAGATCTCAGAACACTAGACCTATACCTAACCAACTGAGCTACAGAACGCTCCTTTTATATAAGTTAAAAAGCAGTAAAATTTCCTTGTAAAAATTACTATTATATGTTGCCTTTGCTAAAACATTTTATTTTGGAATGCCAAGTTATTGACGGGGCATAAAAATGAAGTACAATCTACAGCATAGTGAACATGGAAACAATCTTCTAATTGGCGGACGAATGTTAAGTGGAGGATTTGAAATGAGAAAACCGTTTTCACCCAACAGCTTTAATAAAAACCTATTTTGGATCGAAACGTAGTCAATCAAGAAATAGTTTAACTCTATTTTATTCTTATTGATCGCAGCCCTAACAATCTCCTTCAAATTCACATAAGGCTGTACATCTAAGTATAGTATAAAATAATAAATAAATAAATTTTAATTGAATATAACCAGATTTGTTGGGCCTTTTAATAAATACCTAATGACCTAACAACAAACTTTTTTTTTTTGTTGAATCACTTTTGAGTTCTGATATAACTTACTCCCTCCCCCCAAGATAAGAGGTCGAAGAATGAATATCCGGGAAACCCGAAGGAAAGCGACGAAGGGGGAAATGGGACATGCACTCAGAGACACAAAGCAGAGGAGAGCTCTACAGAGATGCTTTCCCATTCAGCTCTATGGCTGCCTACATTTGTACGGTTGTAGGCCTCTGTCAACCGGCTATATAATAGCTTTTGTATCCCTCTTCGCTCGCATTGTACTCTTGTATAATACAATATAATCATACAATAATATTGGTCCTTTATGGATTGGATGTCAAGATTACGTATGTTCATTATTATTGAAACAAGTAATTGAGCATTACGTAATTATATACATTATATTTGTTACATTTTTTTTTTTGAAAATTCATCTTTATGTTGCGACACTTTATCCCCTACGAATATCAATTTGGTTACATTATTATAAGTTTAACAAAAGTAAATAAGACAATAATAATTATAAACTGCTATGTATTGACCTTTTGACAATCCTGGGTATTATTAAGGTGTTTCGTCATCTGGCCCTATACCTGGTTAGGGTAAGAGCCTTACGACGAACCACTTACTGCGTCCGCGGATATGAAAACGTCTGTGTAAAGTTTGTCACATAACCAGAGTCCCCTGCGAAAATTAGATTGGCTAACCTTTAAGTGTTCTAACAAAAATGACAGGTTTGACGAGGGATCGGAATCAAATTAAGCAGCTGCAGGCCCTTCCTGGACATGTCAAACTTTTTTCACCCATTATCGGCTCTGAGGAGGGGGACGCCTACCCAGGGACCCTTCGGTCACCGATGGCCAATGAAAAGGGGGATTCAAAATTAAGGTAACGCCCTAAAAGGGAAGTGGGAGAAAAAGAGCAGGGTAACGAGACCAGGAAAAAGGACACTGTCAACAGGAACGCTTAGACGAAGACAGTCAAGGGTCAGGATTAGACGGAGACAGTCAAGAGGCAGGCTTAGAAGATGCACTTCGACCAGACGAAATCGTGAGAAGGGCCACGAGACCTGGACATCCTTTACGAACGACACCCACGGCATTACACCCCATGGCATCAGCAGCTATAAGTATAAATTAACCAATTAATAATGTAATGAATTATATTTTATGGAAAACTTTATCTGAATCATTTTTATCATAATAACAAATTGTAAAAAAATACTTAGTGTCGTTATATAGTTTATATACTATTATATAACCAAATATACCACCCTTAATATATAATTAATAGTAACAACATTTTATAAATATAAAGGTATTTATTGATAAACTGGTAAACACACAAATAGCCTTTTGAAAAAAATCTAATCATAATAATAGTTTTTTAGGACTCAATATATAATTAATTAATTAACTTATTTTTGGATAATTGCCTTCAGCGATTATCCTGGCATCCCGGTAAATCTCGATAGCATACATAGCAAAACAATATTTACAATTAATAATTTATTATTATTATGTTTTTGTATTTTTATTTATTCTTTCAAGACCTTTATTTAATCTCAAAATACTTCTTTCTTTTAGGTATTTTAGATTGTTAAACTTTTCTTTTCTTATACTTGCTACTCTAATTTTACGTGTTATTACGTCTCCTATTCATTTTTAACCAAATAGTTTGAGTAATTTGTTTCTTTTTTTTAATATTTTTATCATTGTCCATTTTATATTATTATTATTGGCGCGACAGATCATAGAGGTCCACGGTCTCGCACGATGTACGTAGGAAATAAATCGCGCGTTTCATGACGTGGTTTTCATAGGGTGGGTTCGTCAGTCCCACGCCTATTTTTGTGTGTGCCACCAATTGGCTAACGGGCCTCAAAAATGCCCGGGTGGAGGTTGTCAGTGAGTATTGTATAATTATATGCTTGAGAAAATCCTGGATAGGGACTCGATCTCATAACGTTTGGGTTGGCAAGCAGGCGCGTTACTACGCTGCTCCCGTCACCCCTATATATTTCATTCTTTATACATTCTATATATA
>NW_027108625.1:1212088-1219239 GCF_000696795.3 Halyomorpha halys | reverse complement strand
ATATATACAACAATTAAAATTGAAATCTCTACCGCTACAACCCATGAAGGGTTAGGGGTTCAGTACTTTGTAAGGAGTTACTGTTACTAGTCCAATGGTTGTACAAGGAGGTGATTTGGTCAGAATTACCCTCGACAGCCTGATTTTTACCCAATTTAGGACGCTGGGTACACCCCAGGAGGGCTACTGAACCCACGAAAGTTGACTCACAGCTAGTGTAACAGAAAACAACTTTCTACCTAAGCCAGATTCGAACTCGGGTTCTTGGAGTTAATAGCCACGTGCCTTACCCATATTGTATATACAACTATTTTTATTTCTTCATTTTGTTCAATTGTATAATTTTCTTTTCTCTTATATTTACATAATTTTAACCCTACATTAATTTACCTTCTTGTATTTCATTTCCTACTATGTCAAAATATTTTTAGTTGTTTTTGTATCTTTTTAGCCCTGATGAAGCTATACAAAGTGAGGCGAAACGTTGGCAAATGCAACTATTCATTTTATTAAATATTTTTTGTTTTCTTTTGACCGCACCCACGACCATCTTCTACATAATTTGTAATAATACGAGAAGGAATGTACAAATCGGTTTGTTGAGACCTTTTAATTAAAAAGTGGATGAATTACAAAAGGACGAAAAGGTCAAATCTGTCGAAAGGTTTCTTGGTTCTTAAGGATTAGAATAAGGGTGAACTAAGAAGGGATTAATAAATAATTAATAGCCAACTTTGCTCCGAAGTTGCACAGAAAGAAATATGAGAACAGTTCATTAATCTTTTCAGTCTCATCTCGTGTTCACCTGATAGTCTGCCATACCTTCGTGCAGCATCCGTGTTCAAATTAAGGAAGAATAAAAGAGGATAATAGAAGATGAAGGGCATTTCGGCGAAATGAATAACGGAATTTTATGACCAATATAAGTATTTGGGTTAGCTGGAAGATATGGCTATCCTATGTGATGTATTTATCGAAAGTGACTACTAGGTTTTTTATGATGTTATAAAAGTAAATTAATATGCTGCTGGTGTGTAATAATTGAGATTAAGGGAGAGAATTAAGGAAAAGTTTTAAGTCCAGGAGAATGGCTCTGATTTTTGCTGTATTCAGCCTCAACTTCTTCTGAACTCCAGATGTTATTAACTTCCTGAAAGAAGTTGGGAATGCAAGCCGGAATATATACATGTCACTAACTTAGTTGAAGGATTATGGTGCACAGGGTAATATAGCAGGACAAGTGAAGCCAAATAGGCGGGCTTGATGATAGAAGGTGCGTGGAGAGTACCCATCAACCATTAGCTCAATTCTGATTTAATATTTACCTCAATGTAAACCTAATAGTTTTTTTCTACTCTTGCTGTGAACAAATTTAAACAATTTATTTATTCATATGCGTTATTATAATTGAATATATGCATTTATAAAATCACGAGTTATTATAGGATACTCCTTGCTATACATTTCGTAATGTAAGAGGAAGTTATGAAGAATTGACTTAACTAAAAATGTTACAAAATATAACATTGATAAATATATCATATGCAATATGATATGATATCATGGAAGGAAGACATTGATAATGAACAAACGATGCAATAAACAAGAAGAGTGAGTGATAAGGCTGCCCTAACGGGCTCTCGAGGCGGGAGGGGCTACCTCACAAAAGGTTCAATAAGGGGCCCTCTCAAATAAAAAATTATATATTGCCCCCCACTTCTTGGGGGCCCGTGTCATTGGGCCATCCATCAGCGGATTCCTCGCTTATCGTCTCCCCCTGCGACTCCAGAGGACTACTTAGGCTCCTATTTATAGTCGAGGAGGGAGTGCCCTACATTGAGCGCAGTTGTTGCTACCCTGGAGCTAGTTCGGGCAATCACTAAAATAAATAATATCAAAATGCTAAATAAATAATAAACTATATAGTAATGTAGGCATGGAGTGTAACCTTACCATTAATTTACAATGAAAAAAGAGTTTTAAAGTCAAAATTTGTTGAAATAATACATAAGTCCCATCATTTAATAAATTATAAATAGTCTTGTAGTTCAAATAAAATAAGACATATAACAAAAAAAAAATTAGTCCATTGATGAGACTTTTTGTTTTTGTTTTTGCCTTAAGTAGAAGTGTTAATTATAAGTTCGCTAGGTATTATTCATTACTCTATGAGTCCATATTAATTCTTTTGATAGAATTTTGATTTTTAAAGTGAAAATTAGTTTTGGAACAATTGACGCATGTTTCTTGAGTAATTCTAGATGAAGAATTAAATTCATGGGGTGGGTTAGCACAGTGAGTAAGGCCCTGTACTACTATCTCTCGGGTTCGAGATTTACCCAAGGTGTGGTAGATAATGAATTATTCTGTTATTGTATACGCAAGTCAACCTTGGTCGAGTGGACCCTCCTGGGGCCCAACTAGGCTGTATAAATTGGGTTCTATTCATTGGAGTAAAAACCTTACCCTCAAGCGAGATCTCAAACAAATCACCTCCTTTTAGAACCGTTGTTCAAGAAACAGTACTTAAACTAAACCCCCTGAGACTTCTTGTTGGATTGTAGCGGCAAGTTTTTTTTTTTTTTTTTTTTTTTTTTTTTTTTTTTTTTTTTTTTTTTTTTTTTTTTTAAGAGATCAACGGTTTTAAATAAAATATTATTAATAAATTGCTTTTCTAGAATGCTTACGTTCTCCTATATGAGTGAAGAGAAGCTCCACTATTTTTTATCCCATGTTAAAAAAGAAATATTATACTCTTACATGTCTACGAGAAAAATAAGAATTCATTAAATGGTAATTACATTATAGTAGCTTTAACAATTATAAACCATACTATCATTTAATATATTCGTTTAAAATATCTTATTATAAAGAAATGTTTCTTTGCAAAGGAATATTATAAATAGGTGAGATATAAGAAATTAATATATAAGAAGATGGTCAGGGTTGCGGTCAAAAGTGAAACAAAAATAGTTTAGAACTATTTATTTTCCGACGTTTCGCCCCACTTTGCAGGGCTTCATCAGAGCTAAAAAGATACAAAATGTTACAATGATAAGAATAAAAATACAAAGATAAGGTACAATGATAAGAATAAAAACCTCTCACTTATGTGAGTTCTGATATGTTTCTACCCGCACAGATTCTCAATACTATATTAAGAAGACGGATAGCAACTCTTGTACTTATTGTTCGGAAGAAGATCTGACTCGTCTTACGGCACTGTAAAGGCTCCGAGAATAATTCAATACAGTACAGGTTCGTTCGTCGTGTTGATCTCGAGCGTTGTCCTAAAATCAGCTTTTTTTCCCTACTCATACATTTATTTTAATTTTATTCTTATCATTGTACCTTATCTTTGTATTTTTATTCTTATCATTGTATCATTTTGTATCTTTTTAGCCCTGATGAAGCCCTACATAAAATAAATAGTTCTTAACTATTTTTGTTTCACTTTTGACCGCAACCCTGACCATCTTCTTATATATCAATTTTTACGGTCAATTATATATACATATATACTATAAGAAATAAGTTTAAACTCTACTGGACTAAACATTTCCCGAACATTTTAATTTGTTTCTCGCTCGGCTCTGTATACTGAGCATGTTGGGATAATATTTATATATTTAAAGAAGTAAATCCATATTTTTGTCCGATAAATTTTAATTGGATATTAAAATATTTTAATGGCGATATTAAAATTTGACAAATGAAAACCTTTATTTTATTCAAAAAATTACTTGAGAATTTATGGTTTGGTTTTAATTTTTTTTTTTTATTTTACACCTATCATTCATTATTAATTTCTAATATAAATCAATTTCTAATATAAATCAATTGGTATCCGTGTTATGTCTCAACACTGTTTATTATATCAACAGTTCAACGAAATTTGTCCATCGTCATGGACAATCTTAAATATATTTTTTTTAATTATTTATTTAATGTAATTTACAACTGTACAAAATTATACAATAGGTAAATATGCAGTATGTTTCATATACACATGAAAATCTTGGGAAGGAACCACCCGTTGGTGGTACTTCAAACATTAATTTAAATTAGAAGGTCCCGTGGCCATCTTCTTTTCAGGGATTGTTAAGGATGAAAGATTAAGAATTAATGGGTTAGGATGGTTAAGGAATTTGGAATGAAAAGACGCATATCTGTTTTGGGCCAAATCTGCAACGAATGCGATGTTAAGGTCTTTGTGAATGAGTTTATTTGTGACGTAATAAGGAACATCAAGGATTTTACGTAGGATTTCGGATTGTAAGGATTGGATGCGGGAAGAATTTGATGGTTTGATGGAGCCCCAGAGCTCAATTCCATATGTCCAAATTGGTCTGATTATTGTAGTGTATACTAATTTTTTGTAGTGAATGGGAAGTTTAGAGTGTTTGTCAAGTAAGTGTTGTAGCAATCGGAATCTACGAGCAGTTTCTTGTCGTTTCAGTCTTGTGTGTGGATTCCAAGTAAGTCTCTTGTCAAGAATCTTAAATATAAATTTGCACATCACATTCAATTATTTAAAAACGTTTTGCAAGCTATTTTGCCTAGGTCATTGATTACAATTTTATAATTTGTCACAGATTCATTAATTTTTAAAACTATTAACTTTATATCAACTTAACACTACCCACTATCATATAAACTTCAGTTTGTTTATGTAACAAACCTATATAATAGGCTGCAAAACGTTTTTAAATAATTGATTTTGAGGTATAAATTTATAATTAAGATCTTCCTTGAAGCCGAAACGTTGGACTGTTAATGATGCACCAAAGAGTGGTATGGCTTAACAAGGATAACAATTGTTTCATATAAAAAATAAATACCAGTCTCAAAACATTAAAAAGATTACATATAAAATTATTAATTTATTTTCTCTGCTTTATTTTTCTTATTTACAGTAATTTGAATAATAATGCTAAATTAATTAATTAGGTATTTTAGTAACAAGTATCAATACTTTTAAAGGTTTTACGTTATTCAATCAATATTAGTTCTTCTTTTTTCTTTTTTACTTTTTCTTGCTAGTAATATTTATTGTATTGTAATGTTAATAAATCGATTCTTTTTTGTGATTATAATTATACAATTGTTGCATTATTAATATTAAAAAGAATTGATAGGATATTTATTGATGATTTTTTCTTATATCTACATCTCTACATCTCTACTGTATACATCAAATTCTTAGATAAAATATTATTATATACATTATAAATTACAGCAAGTATTTTGCATAAAGTTTTCACCTCCCGATGATAATGTAATACTTCAATTCGCTCTTAGACTCGACATAGTAAGTTTTATAATATTTATCTCGTAGATATGGCTCAGCTAACAAGCAAATGAAGAATTCATCAATATATTTTACATAAGCTCTGTTAACTGTAATCGGTTAACGACACATCTAAATAAATAAATAAATAATCGTTTAAATATTTTTTTTCTTATGTTTAATAAAGCATTAAATAATTTAAACGAAGATTGGATGAAAAGGGACGATTGTGTCCCTTCCCCTGCATTATTCAAAAACTTTTTGACGTTTCGAAAAGAACCCCCCCCCCCCTCGCACCCACTGAATTTTTTTATTGATCGACTTCCGGACTGTCAGAAGTTTCGAGACTTTTTCTTCAGCTTTTAATCACTTTTTCAGGAGGCTTCTTAAGAAATATTTCCTGACTTCAATATTAATTCTGAAGGATTTGTAATTTCTGAACGATTAATCTTAAAAGATAAATGAATAATATTTTAACTATTTTATTATAAAATACATATAAACGAAAAACTCATTAAATATGAAATTAAGTCACTTACAATATACATAATAAACTGGAAAACTTGACATCTTAACGCAACGAATTTGAATTACAAGTTAGTGTCATTATGAAGAACTTTTTAAATAATTTTTTATTTCAATCTACAAGAGTCTGAGGCATGGGTATCAAGAAAAATATATTTGTGCATTATGAAGAGATAGTAGTGGACAGTAAAGTTGATAAAATTATTATTGAGTCATTTTTACTCCAATTATCAACTTCTATCCAAATTTGTGCAAAAAAAACAAACATTTATGTAATATATGTGTGCAAAGAAAAATTGTGTTCAAGACTTAAGCATAATTAAACGATTATTTTTCTTGGCAAAAACGAAACGAAATGATTGGATGGAATCTGATGAGACTGATATATGACCAACCACCTACTAGCTCGCATGATCCCAACATTGGATTAAAAATTAGGCTATAGCACAATTTATTAATTTTTCAGACAGATAGTTTGATTATGTTTATCTTGTCTATTTTTTGTTTATATATTCTAAGAGAGGTTTTTTTTTTTTTTTAATTTATTTTATTTGTTTATTTTTTTTATTTTAGTATGTATGAGATCATTCATCACTATTACCTATTGCCCACAACTGTGTGGCAGATTGTAATATCTATCAATTTCAAGAACACAATTTTCAAAACCAATCACAGAACCGAATTTTATTCTGGTTGTCTAATATAACCATATTACATAAAATGAAAATAATTTTTTTGGGATCTAAGAACATAATTTTTTTTTTTAATTTACTCCTTGAACACAAAACTTTCCTACCATCGTAATAAATAAAAAGGAAAATTAAACTCCAAGATTGAAAAAATAAATAAAACTGATCATTCGAGAGACAGGATTTGCCCTACTGAATGATAATTTTTTTGTAAAACCAGGTGTTTGTTAAGTTTTTTTTTATGTAGAAGCTACTGGAATCAAGTAAGGCTTCCTTAATATGTGAAAAATGAACTATGCCTTACCACAGTGCCACCACAAGGTATAATATAAATACGAATATAAAGGTATATAAATGCGAAGTAAAAAAGATACAATATATACAACGCAGAGCAGTATTGTTTGACTGTTATATTTTTTGTTTCTTTTTTTTTTTTTATTTAGTTGTTTACCGACATTATTTTGTCCTCTCTATATATTTTATTCTCGTATGTCTTTTTCCCTGTGGTCCACCGCAACAATTGAATTTACTATATAAGTTTTTTTTTAATCTATGTTTATTTATTTATTTATTAAAATTAATAACTGTACAAAAAATAAAATAAAATAAGTAGATTTGAGGATATTTTTAAACTCTTGATGGTCTTG
>NW_027108625.1:1206523-1209623 GCF_000696795.3 Halyomorpha halys | reverse complement strand
ACGAAGATATCATGAAGCGGCTCATGTAATATCTTCTTTGTCATTCCAAAACGACACTAAATTATAAGCTGAATCATAAGATACACCGTTTTCACGTCTTATATGTTTCAAATGGTTCGTATATTACATATGAAAAGAAATGTCATAATTAATTTATCAAAAAATTAATTAATTTTTCATAAAACTTCCAATTGAATGTAATTTATATTAAATTATCATATTATAGTACAAAGTTTCGGGACCACTGTCCCACATTCATGTACTTTCAACCTACAACAATAATAAATCATCATAATAACAATCTTCATCCTTATGTATTACAATTCATACAATTATATTTACCTCATAATTTGAATTTCATATAGGAAATCATGTCACATCTTTACACAATTCTTACTTTTCTACCATTACTTATTTGTGCATTCTTCACTTCTCCTTAGCACAACCATTCCTCTATATTTCTTGCTACCTCTTTGGACCTTATCTCATGTCCAGTTTGCTGTTTGGTTACTCCCTGTTTTTTTTAAGTCCTGCTTTGTTCAGGATTTAAGGAGGTGATTTGTTCAGAATTACGCTCGACAGCCAGATTTTTACCCAATTAAGAGTACTCAATTTATAAGGCTGGGTGCCCAGGGGAGGCTCCAGAACCTAGAGTTGACTCACGGTTACAGTGTAAGAAAAAACAATTTTTTGCCCAGCCGGATTCGAGCCCGGGTCCTTGGAGGGTGTAGCATCGCGCCTTGCCACAGTGCCACCACAATACAGATATATAAAGATATAAAAATACGAAATAAAAAAGATACAATATATACAACGCAGAGCAGTATTGTTTGACTGTTATATTTTTTGTTTCTTTTTTTTTTTTTATTTAGTTGTTTACCGACATTATTTTGTCCTCTCTATATATTTTATTCTCGTATGTCTTTTTCCCTGTGGTCCACCGCAACAATTGAATTTACTATATAAGTTTTTTTTTAATCTATGTTTATTTATTTATTTATTAAAATTAATAACTGTACAAAAAATAAAATAAAATAAGTAGATTTGAGGATATTTTTAAACTCTTGATGGTCTTGGGAAGGGACCAATGGAAAATAAACTAAGTCGATAAAAGTATCAAGAACAATGAGGTAGCTGTAGTTAAAGGAGTTGAGGCGTAACCTTAGTAAACCCATATCTGCAGCGGCTTCGGTTCGATTCCCACAAAATAAAAACTCGAAACTCCACTGTGGTTAGCATAGTTTTGTTACCTCTTAGATAGAATTTAATTGTATAACCGCCTTCAGCGGAGCATGTTTGCTCATCTTATAATGCCATACGGCAAACGAAGATATAATGTTATTTGCAAATGTATAATGTATTGCATTATATTATTATGTATTCTGTAACCATATAAAAAATAAAGAGGTTCGAAAAAAAAAAAACCTCTTAGATAAGCTTCCTCCACCACTCCCCTATGTCAGAAATGACCTAGTAGGGATATGAAAAAGTAAAGCAAACTTATAGCTGTAATAAGATTTGTACAATAATCATAAAAATATCAGTGTGGATATTATTCACTGTACGTTTAATAAATGTAGAAGTTAATCAGGGCATATGGAGCGGCGAAGGAAATACAAATTATAACTAAAAAAATATTAATCATTTGAGCAAACATTTTGGACTACATTGTTTGTTTCACGCATCTTACTTGTTCCAACACTCTATATATAGATATACATATTAAATTAAATATATTTCACTACAACTCATGAAGGGTCAGGAATACAGTATTTTGTAAGGAAGTACTGTTACTTAACCAAAGATTGTGCAATTAGCAGATTGGGTCAGAATCATGCTTAACCACCAAATTTTTACCCAATTAAGGGTACCCACTTCATGAGGCTAGGTGGACTCAAGAAAGCTCCACTAGATTGCATTGAGTGCACACATACATATATATGTGGTAAAAGAGAGATTTTAAAATGACTAGATTACAAATTTCACAAACAATTTAGACCGAAACGTTGACATAAATAATAAATAATCTTAAATTAATGATCTTCTACTGGAAGAGTTTCTGGAATTAAATTGAATTTGGTGAATGACAAAAATCTTCCTTGTTTAATAGTAATTATTTATTTCATATAATCAACAACAACGTTTCAAGGGTTATCCCCCATCTTCAGGTTGCTATAAAACTAAATTCAACAAAACTTATAACATGTGCTTAAATATTACTAATATATCATATATACATCAAAACTATTTACCTGATAAAAATATTTTATATATAACGTATAATTATCTCCTATTTATTCAATAGTGCTAATATTGAATAATATTATTGTCATTTAATGGATAAAAAAACTTTTTATACCATTAACAGTTATACATTTTTAGGAGACGAAATACCTTCCTGGAGGTTATCTTTGATTATGATAACAACCATATAGATTATAAACAATTATCTCCTACCTCTATTACTATAAAGATGAACAATTAAACTAAAATTTTTGAAAACCATTTTTTTTATAATATAAAACTAATTTTTTTAATATAAACAATTTTTTTATACAATAACAAATAACAAAGACTAAATTAATTCTAAATTATATAAAATTACATAAAAAGTTAATTTATTTATAATATCCATATAATGTGTGCCTAAAGCTTTTGTATCTGTTTTATAATTGATTGCTTTGTCAAAGTTTTTTGTAATATATACTGATTATATTATTTTTCTATTTCTACTATTCTTAACTATAAGTTTTGTTGAATTTGGTTTTATAGCAACCTGAAGATAGGGGATATTCACGAAACGTTGTTGTTGATTATATGAAATAAATTATTACTATTAAACAAGGAAGATTTGTGTCATTCACCAAATTCAATTTAATAATAAATAATGTTTCAGTTATGATTTGTGTTTTCTTCACAGATCGCACCCCCCTCCCCTCCCCCGAAGAACCTCGGTTTTTTTACGATATTTAAATTCATGTTACTCTAACTTAATAAGTGTAAAAGACACAATTAAAAACAGTTCTGGCCCAAATCTGGTTCTAGTAGGGTCACAATGTAGAACACGCAGTAATATATAATCGTAAGTAAGGTTTTTATT
>NW_027108625.1:1205777-1206473 GCF_000696795.3 Halyomorpha halys | reverse complement strand
CGCAGTAATATATAATCGTAAGTAAGGTTTTTATTAAAAAAAGTTTTAATTCTGATAATTATTAATCATAAATTATACTATGTATTTGTTGTTTTGTAGTAATTAGTTAAATAAATTTTAGGCACTTAAAAAATGTTTTTTCTCATTTCAGGATATGACTATGCAAACTTTATTTAGGCAAAGTTGTGAAACGTAGCCTAAATAAAGTTGTATTATTGATTAATTCTCAAAACCCACAGCAAAATATACCTACAACAGTGAATAAAAAAGTTATATATTGGGTTTTAGAATACGTTTGTAGCGTTTTTTACTAGCGATTTCAATAAAAACTTAAGATTCTTGTAAATATTTTTAAACAATTTTAAATGACTCATTTTGATCTATTACATGTTGACATCTTTCAGATAATTTTTTAATTCCGTCCTCCCAGAACTTCTTAGATTTTTGCGCAATGAACTACTCTATGTGGGTTTTGCAGTCCTCGAGTGAATTAAAGTGTTTTCTGCAAAGAGAGTTTTGAAGAGCCCGAAATAATTTAAAATCATTTAGGGCAAGGTCCAGTGAATAGGGAGGGTGGGGATCACATACCAGCCAAACTCCATTAATTTCTTATTGATTTTGATACACTTGCATGAGATATGTTAAGCGTTTCTGCGATATCCTGTGTCGTAGAGTGGGGGTTGTCTGTGACCAATG
>NW_027108625.1:1188837-1204321 GCF_000696795.3 Halyomorpha halys | reverse complement strand
ACGAAGATATCATGAAGCGGCTCATGTAATATCTTCTTTGTCATTCCAAAACGACACTAAATTATAAGCTGAATCATAAGATACACCGTTTTCACTTCTTATATGTTTCAAATGTTCGTATATTACATATTAAAAGAAGTTTAAAAAAAATTTATCAAAAAATTAATTAATTTTTGTTTCGTAAATATTGTAATTTATATAAATAAACTTTTAATATTTAAAGCTCTTAAATATTGGTGTATTATACAATTTATTATGAAGAATTATTGCATTTCATTTAGTAGAAAATTTATAAACATTATGAATTGCTGAAATTGTTAACCCCTATCTATTAATGAACTAAAGTTAATAGCACAAGTATGCACAACCAATGTAAAAGCTCCAGTAATATTTTGAAATAAACAAATTTGAATTTAATTTTAGTTTACTCCTCTAAGCTCTGTACTTTGTATAAACCTGATGATTTAGCACTGAGCATTCTAATTGCATTTAATTAAGGTATACACACATTAAGGAATGGTTACCTCAATGATTTGAACCAGATTTACTTAGTTTTTCAAAGAAAGCCCATCAGAATAGTGATTAATGTTTTAATTTTTTTTTTTATTATGAATTTCCTTAAAATAAGGAAACTATTTACCTAATTGACACATTGACTCACTTATGTACTAGATAATTATTTATTATTATCTACTTGTTTAATATTTCAATATTTTTTCAAGATGTCTCATTTTACTTTTGGTTAACAAGAAGTTTTGTTTCTTTTTAGTTATTTAAAAAAATATTTTGATTATCATTAATTTATTTAGAGTAATTTTTTTTTTTTATTGTATTTCTAGCTAGAGAAATTTTTATAGACTGTATGTTTTTCTAGGGATAAAAATGACATATTTAACAAGAAGCAATGCTGCCCGAATTTCTTGAGTTGGCCCATTACACAGCTTACTAATGAATCATAGAAGATATGATATTATAAAACTAAAATCTGTACTGCTACAACCTATGAAGGGTCAAGTGTTCAGTATTTTGTAAGATAGTATTGTTACTAGACCAACGGTTGTGCAAGGAGGTAATTTGTTCAGAATTACTCTCAACCACCAGATTTTTACCCAATTAAGAGTACTCAATTTATAAGGCTGGCTGCCAAGGGGAGGCTCCAGAACCTATAGTTGACTAACGGTTACAGTGTAAGAAAAAACAATTTTTTGCCCAGCCGGATTCGAGCCCGGGTCCTTGGAGGGTGTAGCATCGCGCCTTGCCACAGTGCCACCACAATACAGATATATAAAGATATAAAAATACGAAATAAAAAAGATACAATACATACAACACAAAGCAGTATTCTTTTCTTATGACTGTTATATTTTTTGTTCCTTTTTCTTTCTTTTTTTTTTATTAAGTCGTTTACCGACTTTACTTTGTCCTCTCTACTATATATATTTTATATATAACTAAACTATATATTTTATTCTCGTATGTCTGTTTTCCTGTGATCAGTCGCAACCATTGAATTAACTATATAAATTTATTTTTTATTCTATGTTTATTTATTGAAATTAACAACTGTACAAAAAAAAAAATAAAATAAGTAGATTTGAGGAATGTTTTAAAAACTTATTAGTCTTGGGAAGGAACCAATGGTGGTAATTTAAATAAGAAGGTCCCGGTGCCATCTTCTTTTCAGACGCCTTGGATGATTATCAGGGATTATTAAGGATGAAATACTAAGAACTAATTGCCAGATTGAGAATAGATCATACGAATTCAACTCATGCACATCTGATCAGTAAGCAACCATCGCCAAAATGTCAATACTGCAACACTGTATTTAACGATATTTGAAGAATGTCATTTCTATTCCATGAACTTAAATAGATTGGGAGTGGGACCGAGAGTATCGGATGCTCTGAATGATGACCAGAAGAACGTGGAAATGGTTTTGGTTTTCTTAAAAAGGAATGGCCTTTTGAATAAGATTTAAACCCGAAAGTTTGTTATACGTACTAAATAATTCTAAAATAAGTAATTATTTAAATTTTTAAATATTATAAAGTTTTTATAAACTTAAATTTTTTTCGTAATTATTTAGAGAGAAAATAATGTGAAATAGAATTATAAATTTAAATGAAATAGAATTATAAAGCTCGAAACTTGGGCGTTGATGACCTCAGGGTTTTATGCCCGAAAGCTCCAGCCAACAATAACGACTTAGAACTAATGGGTTATGATGGGTGAGGAGTTTAGAATGAAAGGACGCATATCTATTTCTGGCCAAATCAGGAACGAATGGGATGTAGAGGTTAATAATATTAATCCTTCAGATTTTATAATTAAAAAAAAATATTTTCAAACATTAATTGAGTTTTTCAGTTCTGTTTGGATTAGACGTGATATATTTTTTTCCTTGCCTGAAACTTATTTTTATAAATATACCTAAAGCAAATTAACTTTTATAAATATCCTGAATAACCTTTTTGGATTCATTTTAATATCAAAGAGTTATAAATTAACAAATTCATTTTAACACTAATGAAAACCTTACAAGGCGGCTTTTTGAAATCAAAATATAAATTTAATGAAGTAAATTAATCAGATAGAAAGCTCCTGGAAAGTTCGGAAATATTTCCTTGACTAATTCTCTTCTCGATAGATATTTTTTGTAAAAAGGTCCTGCTTACATTTTTTAATACGCCCCTTTAATAACTGCTTGATTCATAAATTGAATGAACGAGAGAGGTTCTTTATGTTAACACAAGCGAAAAGGGATTTGTGAAGAATTCAAAATACCCTGCCTTTTATAAAGCTAATTAAAGGGGTACATTTAAATATTTAATGATATTTCCAAAGCTTTCAGTTTTAAAACTGGCTTTTTATATTCTACATTTCTAAAGAAAAACAAGAATAAAACAAAATCGAACATTAAAAAAAAAAAAAAAAATGAAATTAGGGTACTTTCTGAGAAATAATAAATGGTTTCCTAGAATAAATATTTGAATGTAACTTGAAGGAGAAGAATCCAACTTATTTCAAGTCTTTCTGAAATTTTTCAATTTTAATTAATTTTTCGTATTAGGCTCTGTAAGAAAACTGTGGTAGAAAGAAATATTTGATACGTCCCGTCTTCTAATTGGGGGTAAAGGTAAATAGAAAAACTTTATCAAACGTCCAGCCCTCATTTCCTGACAATATAAAAATATTCAAGTTGTGAGGATTTTTCTCAAGTGCGAAAAGTGTATTAAAATATAAAAATGATTTTTCCTCGAGGAAAAACATTAAAGGAATTAATGAGACAGCCTTGAAGAGCCAGGAACTTCATTAAGTACGTATTATGTACTATTTAATATTTTTTGTACATATATGGGTTATATTCAGACATTCTAATCAAAAATAATTGCCACTAGTGTAGTAAAAGAACGATATATCCCAGTCATATGGTGTTCACTTGCACCATTTCTGGACAAGAGATTTCTTCTGAATGAGCATTTTTTTAAAGATTAGTGTTATTTTCTTATAATATGATATATCTGTTTTTTTTAATTATTTTTATAACTTTGTCTGTCTAAAATATTGTGTTATCTTTATTACTATTTTATAATTATATTTGTTTTGGCATTTTTTAAAACTAGTTTGCTCCTGTATCAAAATAATTTTTTTCAGACTTTTTTTTGTTATACCTAAATAAACCTAATCTAAATCAAAATTTTATATTTAAAAAAATACGTTCAAGAGATCTAAATAAGAAATGTGAGAACAAGTCTCATGCGCGGCCGACCGTGTTAAAATAGACGTAGCAACCGATGACAAGTTAAAGTTAATGCCTAGAATGTGTCAGCAACTTTTTCTATAAAACTGACGCACAAGAAGTAAGATATGCTGAAAGAGTCGATCTTATAACTAAAAAAGCAACAAATAAAATGAAGAAACAAAATAGGGATAAAACATAAATTAGAAAAGAAAAGAAAAAGAGATAGATTTTGGAGTAAAAAGGAAAAAAAATATTTTAACACACTAAAAGAAAATGTATATATAGTTGACCGTAAAAATTTATGTATATGAAGATGGTCAGGATTGCGGCCAAAAAAAGGACAAATAGTTTATAACTATTTTAATGTCCGACGTTTCGTCCCTCTTTGCAGAGCTTCATCAGTGCTGTTCAAAGCGAAAGGTTTTGAAGCAAAGGTTCAACATTTCGCTTTGAACAGCCCTGATGAAGCCCTGCAAAATGGGGCGAAACGTCGAACATTAAAATAGTTATTAGCTATTTATTCTTTTTTTTACCGCAACCCTGACCATCTTCATATATTTAAAAAATGGTGTAAGTTTCAAAGAAACAAAGATAACAAAAAATTAAATTTAAAATTTATTTTTTAGGAAACAAAAACAAAGACAAAAAACTCAAAATGAACTGGAAAACTGTAATTATGTTTATTTAGTTTCCAAACATGTTTTATGTTTATGTACGACCCATGTAGGGTTAGGGTTGCAGTACTTTGTAAGAAAGTACCGTTACTAGACTAACGGTTGTTTAAGGAGGTGATTTGGTCAAAACCACGCTCGATTCCCAAATTTTACCTAATTAAGGGTACCCACTGGATGTGACTGGGCTAGCCTCCAAAGGCTCCCAAACCTCACTGTAGGTACACCTTAGAAAGTATTCGCACACCACGTTTTTTTTTATTATTATTAAATTATGAATTTATGCAATAAAAAACCTTATTTCAAAAATAAAAAGTATATTTGAAAAGTAATAACTAAATATAAAATTGGAAGATTATTGATTGACCATGTGTATAGATGAATGGAATATGGTGCGGTAAAAAAAAAAACTCAAATAGTAAATGACTATTTTTATTGAGCCAACGTTTAACAGACGAGCACTGCGGTGGATATTGTTGTTACTAGTGTTTGTATCTTGAAGGGTCCCGTGTGTTTTGTGACATACTGCAAGATTATTGATTGACCGCTTGTATAGATGAATGGAATATGGTCCAGGTGCGGTCATTACTATTTGAGTTTTTTTTTACCGCACCCGGACCATATTCCATTCATCTATACACACACATTTCAATCTTTAGTTTTGTTTCCTGTATTTTTGGGATTATAATTATGCATAAAAAATGTACAGATCCTGAATTCAAATGTTTTGACAGAAGTACACGTTTTGAAGTACCTCAGCCCAATTAACCAAGTCTTGCACAATATTTTGTATGTATCAGTCTAGTCCATAAAAAAAGTCTATTGAAAGTGAAATTGGATATTTAAAGCTGAGATATTCCTGGGATGTTACAGTAACTTTTAGAATACAGTAACTCAGTAAATTCGATAAAATTAACTCTATGGAAGTAGCACTTTATGAAATGGACTTATCATATTTATTAGTATTATTATTTATAAAACTGCTCCAACAATTTTGATTATCGTTATGTATTTAATATAAAAGAGTATGATGAATAACCAAAGGCAAAGAAAGGATAGAGGCAAGAGACCGCTCAATCCCTCCCAATTGCATTTGTATATGTTTGGTTAACTACTGTTTTCCTGGCAGAAACATTTGTATTGGTTATTCCTACCTCAAGAAACCCAAAAATACAAATTTTCAAGCGACAGAAAACTAAAACATTTCACCTGATCTAGCCTTTAGATTTTTTTTTTTCACAAATAACAAAAATAGAGATAACTCTAACAAGAGTCAACCAATCTTATTCAGATTGGAAGAAGTTAGTAGACCGTATGAAGTAGATTGGAGGAAGATACATAAATCCATTATTGTAGAAAGATCGTCCGGGTAGCGGTCAATAAAGATATAAAAATAGTAAAAGAAAACTATTTATTGTTCAACAAAGTTTCGCCCCACTCTGCGGGGCTTCTTCAGGGCCAATATCAGCCTGGATCTTATCAGCCCTGACGAAGCCCTGTAAAGTGGGGCGAAACGTTGGTTTACAATAAATAGATTTTTATTACTGTTTTAATACCTTTATTGACTACAACCTGAACTATCTCCCTGCAATCTTATATAGATCGTACTTATGGTACAAAATCCGGGAAGAAAAAAACAAACAGTTATTTCATTCCAATTTTTTATATATACTATGTATAATTACTAGGCAAAATTGACGAGTTTGCCAAGTATAGATAGAGGGAATAAAAAATGGCAGCTGTTTCAAAACGTTAAAACATATTAATTTTTCATTTGTAGCATTATATCTTTAAAATAACCTACAAAACTGGAAAACCTAAGAAAATCGAACATTATTTAAAGTAGAGTAAATTTTCTACAATATGAGCCCTAGCAGAACTATTTACATCCAATTTTTCTCGATAAATAGTTTTTTAAAAAAATTAATTTTATAAAAATGTACTGAAAAATCAGTAATTAGTGAATTTATTTTGAGAAATCTAATTCTGAGAAACTATTTGAAATATAGGTGCCTATTAACTCTCACATTAAACTTAGTTAAATGTACAGTACCTTAATCATCGTAGGAATAGTAGTTTTGAAAATATTTGCTAAAATCAATTGATTTATAGTTGTTTGGCCGATAAGTTTGATTAATTAAAAACTTTATTTCAGAAAATATTCCACATACAGGTGCCTGCTAGTACTCAAATTAAAGCTAGTGTAATGTACTATAAAATAGTTTATAACGTTTATCTTTTAGGAGTAGCAGTTTTTATGATATTTGACCAAATATATTCCGAGAATGTTAATTTCTAGTTGTTCAGATAGAATGTTTGATTTTTGAAATGTATCTCTTGCACCATAAGACGTGCATTTGTCTGCTAGCACTCAAAATGAAGGAAATTTTGTAGTTTTATAATATTTATAATATATAATAGTAGTTTTTGTTATATTCACATGAATATAAATTTGGCACATGAAAATTTATCTGAGCTGTAAATAAATTTATTTTAGCAAATATCATGAAATCTGCTACTCCTACCAAGATAAAGTACTTTATAGTCCATTGGACTAGCTTTAATTTGAGTGCTAATAGACATCTGGGCCCTGTTTCATAATAAAGTACAAACTAATACTATTAGTCTTGTAGATTTATCTTAATTCAATTACACAGACTTGTACAATAGTAACTTGTACTTTAGTATTTTTTAATTCTGTAACATCACTAATAGTCATCCCAATTATGAAAAAAATAAGTATTAGTATTATTACTACACTAGTTTCTACACTTGTACTATGAACTAATACTATTAGCTTTCATTATGAAACAGGGCTCAGTACGTCGATTGGTTTTTGATGTATAGATTTCTCAAAATAAATTCACTACCTTCTGACCTTTCAGTACATTATGTACAACATTTTAATGAAATGTTGCTTTTTAAAAAGCTATATCTCGAGAGCTATTGAACGTAAATAACTCTATTAGGGCTCACATTTTAGATAATTTACTCTACTTTAAAATAGATTTTCTAGTTTTATTGGTAGTTTAAAGATATAAAGCTCTAAATGAAAAGTTAATATTTTTTAACATTTTGAAACAGCCACCATTTTTTATTTCCCCTACCAAGCATAGGTCAACCAATCAAATTTATCGGCCAAACAACTATTAATCAATTTATTTAGGCAAATAACTTCAAGACTACTATTCCTACGAAGATAAAGATACAGTACATTTAACTAGCTTTAATTTGAGTGCTAATAGGCACCTACACGTCAAATAGTTCCTCAGATATAGATTTCTCAAAATAAATTCATCAACTACTAATCTTTCATTTCATTTTATGGAATGTTGCTTTTTAAGAAGCTATTTCTCGAGAACAATTGGACGTGAATAGCTCTATTTGGGCTCATATTTTAGAAAATTTACTCTACCTTAAATAATGTTCAGTTTTCTTAGATTTTCCAGTTTTGTTGATAGTTTTTAAGATATGGAACTCCGAATGAAAAATTAATTTTGTATAACGTTTTGAAACCGCCGTCATTTTTTATTCCCCTTACCTATACTTGGCAAACTCATCAATTTTGACTATTAATTATACATAGCTTTCATTAAAGGTTCAAAAATTAGGGTGAAATAATTGCTTTTTTTCTCCTCTTAGGCTCCTGTACTATTAGAGACGTAAGAAGGACGGGTCGTAAACCTACTGACTGCCCTACAGTTTCATTTAATGATGTTACTCTTACCCCTGTCGAACAAATCCGCTACCTTGGACTACATTTGGACAAACGATTAACCTGGCATCCTCACACAAGACTGAAAAGACAGGAAACTGCACGTCGATTTCGACTATTACAGCACTTACTAAACAAACGGTATAAACTTCCAACACATTACAAAAGCCTGATCTACATGACTGTAATAAGGCCAATCTGGACACATGGAGTTGAGCTTTGGGGCTCCACTAAACCTTCGAATTCCTCTCGTATTCAATCCTTACAATCCAATATCCTTCGTAAAATCCTCGATGCTCCTTACTTTGTCACAAATAAAATGATACATAAAACCCTTAATGTTCCCTATGTAACCGATCTAGCCCGAACCAGATATCACTCCTTCCATTACAAACTCTCTAACCACTCAAAACCCCTAGTTTCTAATCTTGCATCCCCTTCCATTCCTGACAATCCTCCGAGGCACCTGAAAAGAAGATGGCCAGGAGACCAGCTAATGTAAAACGTCATTAGAGTGCTACCAATGGGTAGTTTCTCTACACGCCTGTAACACTCCAATTTAACTTAGACCAGATTTACTAAATGTATTATAATGTACAGTTGTGGATAGCAATAAATAAATATTTAAAAAAAAAAAAAAGGATGGTAAGTGAAATGTTTTTGATGTGAGCACCAAATCAGATTTTAAAAATTTTAATTCCTAAAAGAAAAATTAATTCAACTCCTGCTTTTGGTGGACTAACTGACGGAAACAATAAAGGATTGCTGATGACAATGCCCGGACAAAGAAAGGTAATTGCCGCGACTAATGTCCACATTCTGTTTGTATTTTTTGCCCTGTCCTCATTTGGAACGTTTAGGCAGTGCCATTCAAATTACCAGCCCCGTTGGAAGGAGTCCAAAGCTTTTTCTACATCTACCCTCCGTCGACAAAGGAAGTAATGCTACACCTCCAGAGCAGGTATGTCGTGGTCGCTGAATTATACCAGTGCCATCAAAGACTTCTTTTTTCTCTTCTTAAATCGAAGAGCAGGTGAAGTCTGAATAGAAATACTATCCTTTCACGAGTTAAATCGAAAGATAGTTTAGTAAGATAAGTAATCCGTATCAGAGACTATAGATAGGATCACGTCGTAGAAAAAAAAAAAAAATATTTTGTCTGGTTTTCTGTTTTTATCAGATTTAATTTACCAAACATGGAACTTAATCAGGTTGCAATATATAGTTTTTATAGCAGTTAGATTAAAAGCGAGAAATGCGGAAAATTATCGTTATTTTTCAATCACGAAATAGCTTTGCCAGCGCCTTCTGTCCAAAAACGTAAAACTTAAAATTTACAAAACTGGAAATTTAAAAAATTACAAAAAGCAATTTTGATTAAACAGGGAATAACAAAGAGGTTAATAAATCTAGTACGGATGTGCATGGCCGAAAAGTAATTTAATTAACTAATAATTTAAATAAGGTAAGATTCATTAATCATTATTCTGAGAAGTTCGAGGTTTGGTTAGGTTTAAAACAAGGCGTTTCATTATTACCTATCTTATTTACTCTAGCACTAGAACAAGTTATTAAAAGTGTGCTGAATACCATAAAGAGTTTAACATTAGGTAGTAAAATTCCTACCTGATAATTTGGTATTATTACGTGAGAACAAGGAAACTATAGAATTAAATACAAATATGTTGATAAACCCCAATAAGGAATTAGGTCTCAAAATAAATAAGGATAACGCAAAATGTGTGGCTAGCAGTAGAAACGTGAGCGATTTTGGTGATATATTTGAACGGGTTGATTAAAGTATTAGGGTTCTACGGAAACTAGAAACAATGAAACTGAACAGGAAATAAACAAACAATAAGAGGTTGAAAACGGGAAATGCCCGTTATTTTTCAATTTCGAAATTGGTTAGCGCCTTCTATCCAAATACCTAAAACGTACAATATACAAAACTGGAATTTAAAAACTAGAATTAAAAAAGATTATAAAAAAATCCATCCTACTGTTCATTATTGATTTGAGACCAAGGCTCTTACACTCAGGGAAGGACAGCGCCTTAAGATTTTCGAAAATAAAGTATTACCTAAAATATTCGGACAGAAAAAGGAAGAATTGACGGAATTTAGAAGACTACACAACACTAAATTAAGGGACACCCCGAAATATAATTCAAGTTATATCATAGTTCCAGGAGTCATGGCCCTAAGTGCAGATCAGTGTTCGCATCTCGCTGTCTTTGTTTCCTTTTTATCTAGGCAGTTTTTCGAAATCAGCTCTTAAACTTTGTAAAAAGTGTGTTTATAATCAGGAGTACATTTTTACGTTCATGAATGGTGAGGTGAGAGTCAATTTGTTAACGATCAAAGTTATAAATTGGTGATTGTTTGGCCCATATGGCTCAGGTAGCCATTAATCCCCTTTAAGGGGTCTTATCTTATCTTATTATTTTGTGGTCAAGATCCTGTGTACCAACAGTATAGTCTCCAGCGGGTCCCGAATTCGAATGTATGGACTTTTTTTTGGGTGTGTTTTTGAGACTCTTTAATTTATTTATTCTTAGAAATGTTTTTCTTATCTTTTCCTCCAGTTTTGTAAATAGTTTATACATACATAATTTTTTTTTTTATTTATTTCATGATTTTTTAACCAGAAGTGAGGGACAAAAATAGTATGGAATTAGACGGGAATACGTCCTGCGAAAATTTAGTAGAGGAGACTGCAGTCTCAGAAATAAGCAAATCAGACTCACAATATTTAAAACGACGGACGCTTCAAAAGCGCCAACACAACATTGCCCCCGGGTCTGCGAGCAAAAAAAAAATCCAAACAGACAGTCAAAAAACGCGAAATAAGACCTCTGCAGTCAAAACTGGTGAACTAGTTTACCAACCATTTCTACCAGCAACAATAGTGATGCCGCTAACAAACAGCCAGACGAGACTTCGAAAGTGGTTACTTTCTCAGATCCTGAACCACCACCTATTTATATTAGGAATATCGAAAACTTCGTTCCCTTTGGAATGGAAATTGCAAATTTGATAGGACAGACGAATTTCCGCTAAAAAGTGGTCCAGAGTAAATAGGACATAATGTCCGAAACATATCATGCGTGTTGCGCCTCACTGAAATATTAACACTACCACTGTTCTTCATTGACATAGAGAGAGCTATCACGAAGCAACAGCGAATTTTTTTTTACAAGTCACAAGACTTGTATTTTCATCGATACATTTTGAGCAGCCCAGGCAGAAATATATAATAGTGCAGTGCACTAACTGTCAAAACCTAGGACACACCAAGAGCTACTGCCATCACCAAGCCAGGTGCGTTAAATGTACCGGCCTCCATGCATCAAACATCTGCCAGAAATCAAGAGATCAGCCAGCCAAATGTGCACTCTTAGAAAGACCATCCGGCCAACTACAGAGGGTGCGAAGTCTATTAAAACGTTTATAGGCAAAGGACCCATGACTATTAATGATAAGACATTAAATAGTCCTGCGAAAAGTGATGAGAAAAATCGCACAAAGGTACCTCCTGAAGTTGGGAATTTAGCCATTTTTCCAGAATTCCAGAAAAAATGCAACTCAACTCAACCTGCAACAACCTTCTTTTTCAACCGTCCCAGACCATCATCGCCAGGAATACAGAAGACCGCAACCCGCAACCATACTCTGAAGTCACAAGGAACCAGCAGTCTCGCCGTCAGGCGCCTCAGGCCTCTCATTCCTATCCCCAGACTTCTTATTCTCAGTCTCAAAACTCCTCGTTCGCTTGTTCCTTACCAACATCTACCTTTAAAGGTTAAATTACCCCCTGAGCATCCACATCCAGCTCCTTCTCATCCTACAGTTAAGGTAAACAACCCACCCAAAATACCTTAGAAAACAGATTCAGTACGCCATACCTCACGACGGGTTCACCCAACACCCAGCGCTCCGATTCATACAAACTACCCAGCCCCTGTTCCACACCCACAACCACATTTCAACTACAATCCAAACGATATAAACTCTATCCAATCATCCTTCCTGTTGGATCTCCAAGATACTATTAAACATCTTATTACACTTCTCACTATAAGCTTATCGAAATTCCCCTTAATCTCTCACGATGAGTGCAAAGCTCCTAGCAATCCTTTTGTGTAACGCTAATGGACTACATAACCACAGTGACAAACTGGATATATTTCTCCAAAATAAACACATAGAGATTCTACTTTTGACAGAAACTCACTTTACTAAACGGTTACATTTCTACATATGTGACTACATTACTTGTCGATCATACCACCCAGACAACACTTCACACGCTGAGTCCTTATCCATCAATCCTTATCCCATTCTCTCCTTTCTGCCATTCCAACTGACGCTGTAATCATCTCAAATCGTCCTTTCCATGCATCATTATCAGCTGTATACTTCCCTCTGGTAATTCCATTTTCTGCAACCACCTTGGTTCTTTATTCCAATCCTTCGGATCGGGTTTCATTACTGAGAAGACTATAAAGCCAAACATCAACGATGGGGATGTCGTATATCCAATACCCATGGTAATATCCTTTTCCGTGTCACTACCTCCAATAGTTATTTATCCTCTCGAATATGAGTCCTACTGACTGGCCTAAATCCCTCAAGAAACATCCAGATATGCCAGATATATTTATCACCAGACAAATTTCCTGATCCTGGACCATTATTGAATCTATAGATGACCTGTCCTTAGACCACAATCCAGTTATCCTTTTCTTACATTCGGACTTCGTTCCTAAGCCCTCTCGACTGCTTAAAGACGAGTTAACTGGGACAAATTTCGTGGATTTAAAAAGCAAACTGGACTTAATAATTCCACTTATGACTAAACAATGACGTAACCATGGAAAACTTTATAGAATCTATAAGATTTTGCATATATGGCAACATACTAACTTGCCACAGCTTATTAAACGAAAAACGCAGAGCAAGAGTTAAATTGACAAATAAACTTAGAACAGAAGTTAACAAATTCAAAACACTTAACTGAAAACATCACTACTGACAAATCTTTATGAACGACTACTAGGGGCATCCTTCACTTTGTGTTTTAAACGGAAAAGATGTTGAATATTATTATTAATAATAATAGCTAATTTAACTTGAACGAACCGCACCAGATGTTCAAAGATTATAAATTAATACGTCAGTTATATGTTTTACATAGAATTTAATTTTTTTCCTCTCCTAAGAATTTGCACTAGGTGGTTCAAGCTACGTAGTTTGTTACATTTCATCGTTTTTCATACCTCATATTTCTAAAAAGTATTATTAATTATTGCTTTATATCATTATCATTTAGCTATATTATATTTAATTATAATATGTAATATACCGTTGCTTTTCCAGAACACAATATCAGTTGAAGAAGACCTCACGATATGAGTCGTGTAATAACAGCTTGTCTAAAATTCAGTTAGAGTTGAATCACTTGTGGCTCTCAAGTTTGTCAGCACTCTGATGTGCATTTACATATAAGCGACATACCCTCTGCTACTCGATGAGCCCATGTTTCATTCAAATCTTGGGCTGAATATTAATTCGTCTTTACTTCGTGACTTATGTCTATTGCAATGTTTCCCGCCCTTATCTTGACGACGAATCTCTTTTGGAACTAGTAGGACATTCGAGGATCTCCTACATTATCATTTTATACAAATAGAGTGTCAATAACATCTTTTCAGAAAAAGCTATGAAAGACTAGATACCTGCATAACAAAAGTGTGTAGTTAAAGAAAATCTGAAATGGTAAGGTTCAAAACCGTGTTCTAGAATGGCCCATGTCTTAAATTATTTTGTGGAACCCCGGTTTGGAACGACTGGTCTTATAGACATAAGATGGTGTGAGATTTGGAATGCTTGGTAAATCAATCCAACGCAGTTTATCTCATCAAAATCGCACCAAATACAAATAATAAAATGCTCTTTAGCAACAATCATTGTAGGACATATTAAGATCTATTCATACTAAACGTGAATTGATAAATAATTTCATAGATGATTTATAAGTATGTTCGTACACTACAGAACTGAAAAATATAAGAATACAATTTTATTATTAATAAGGAGAAGCTCCGTGAGGGCTTCGGATAACGAGACTTCAACGTAAGAGGCCTCTGGTTCGGAGCCCGTGGAACGATTTCCAGCACTATTAGGAGCTTCATGGAGGAGCTCGGGATTGATGCCCAGGACGTCGCTAGGATGACAGAGAATACAATAATTGACTCCCTGGGAATCATCCACCACCACATGCATAGAAATTAATGAGTGGGGGAATTATCCAGAGGAGGGATGGCATGCATGAATCGCATATCTTATTTGTTGTTTTATTTATTTACTACTTTATTATTTTTGATATTCTAATATTTGTTATATAGGGAAATTTGTTGATAAAATTAAATAAGGGTTGTAAAATGGAGTGGAAAGAAAAAAAAAGGAATAAATTGAAAAGCTTGTAGTTAGTTTGTAGACTGGTATTAATTGTAAAAGAATACCGTGGAAAAAAAAATGTTATCTTTCTATTATATTGTATCATATAAAAATATGTAATTTATATATGTCCGATCACGGATTGATCAGTATCCTGTGTAATATAGCAACCCGATGTATTTGGGCAGCATGAATAAAGTATTTCTTTTTCTCATCTATTCTCAAAACATATTGACTGTAGCTTCATGAGTTATTTTGGTCTGCTTTTCAAGTGGTCAAGCTGATTATTTCTTTCGATTCCCGACCCTGCTGTCTGGTTCTATCTGGAGCGTTTGACTTTCATAGAATAGAAATAAAGCCACTTAGGGCTTTAAAATTAACTTAGGGCTTTAAAGTATGCATATTTTTAGCGCGAAACAATAAAATAGAATGCCAAATCTTGTTTATTGTCTAATTATTATACTAATAATTAATATTTTACAATTATGAGTTAATTATAACCTTTTCAATTTTCACGTTTAAATTCGACCCAACATTTTGAAAAACTATTTTTAAGGAAAAAATGAGAACTCAAAACTAAACTGCTACGTAACAATTAATTTTTAGAATTCAACTATTTGAGATAGAAACAAGTGTGCTAATATTAGTTACTTCATAGATAAATGGTAACATAATGGTAATATCATTGAAATATTAGAGCTTTGTATTTATAATATATCTTTGTAATTTTCCCAATCAGGCTAGGTTTACTTAATTCTTAATTATCAATTTTGGCCTAGTCTAGTTTCTAGGCAATTAAACGCCAGCGAGAGGTACAACGTGTAAGACGTTAGCTTCCAGTGGATCAGCAGATTCTATTGGAATCTTTATTAATTCAAATGATAAATTTATA
>NW_027108625.1:1177569-1183087 GCF_000696795.3 Halyomorpha halys | reverse complement strand
ATATGTATAAAGTTGTTATATGTTACAATGTATTTACAATAGTTAGTAAAAATATTAATTTGTTTACTTGCCGCCAGTAGTAGTTCCCACGTTAGCTGGTAGGTAGCGTCATGCCGGGACATAGCTGTTTGGTAGGCTGTAGTGTTTACGGCCTAGATCAGCAAGTCAATCTTAACGTAATTATTATTCGAATGTAAAATATAGTATGGTATTGAATTATTCTCAGTACAGTGCCTTAAAACGAGTAAGATCTTCTTCCTAACATTAGTATATTATTATGGGTAGAAACATAATAGAACCAGCATAAGTGAGACGACAAAGTCAGCGATTATTCCACAGGCCTATGCAAGGGACCGCGCTATAAATTGTAAAATGAAAATCAACAACTGGAATATAGATGCCTTAAAGAACAAATTGCAAACGGTAATGTGCCTTCTAATCGACATGCCTAAACCCCAAAAGCAATCAGAACACCCAACCTCCTACTGTCGTAACTCTCACGTACTTATCATGGACAAAATCCTGGAGAAACGCCCCATCCTAGATTCCAATCATAAAATCTCTCTACCTGTTTTTATTACGAATATCACACTCCATTATCTCACACTCACACTTTTTCTTGATGCAGAACAGGCTTTAAATCGAGCCTGACACTCAAATCAGTACATAGGACTTCGTTTGGAGGAACGACTAACTTGGATTACTAATATGGAACTGTAAAAGCCGTAAAATGCTCGTTGATTCCGATTATTACAACACAACGTGACAACTTGACAAACGTTCTTAATTTCCCACTAATTATAGAAAGCTCATTTAGACCTTAGATCAGGCATGTTTGGACTAGGAATTGAGCTATGGATCTCGTGTTAAATTGTTGTATTCATCTCGTATTCAATCCCGATTCTACATAAAGTCCTCAAAGATCATTCATTACTTATATATACAAATGAAATCATCAATTGTGACCTCAATGTTATAATGTTATTTCTATAATTGAAAGCCGTCTAAAATGAAGAGACCTTATGTAGAAGTGTTATTGGTGTTCTAATAATGAGTAGATTTTCCTCAACACTATATCATGCCATTGTAACAGAACTAACATCACATTTTCTAGATATACTTTGTATTTAATATAGTTTTAAATTTCAATAAGTGAATAAATAAAATAATGTAATTAAGATAAATAATAAAAATATAGTTAATGTAAGTTTATAGAAATACGCTCTAACAAAAATTGTTTGCCCTGCAAAACGCTCAGTTACTGGTGCAAAATTATTGCTAATATCGCGAGTACTAAAAAAAAATTTAATTATAATTTTTTTTTATTTATACTTTGTCCCGGTTATGCATTCATATCCTGCTCGATAAGGCGCAAGCAGGCGTCAGCTTGAGCGATACCTTCAACATCCTTACTGTTCCTCGCCTGCTTTTTCGCCTCGGAACAGTACTCCTTGGCCTTCGCGTATATCCTTTTCTTCATGAGGAGCAGCCCATTGTTGACGTAGATAGCTATGAGACCAGAAGTGTTTATGGGCAACTTCTTCCCGATTCGCAGGGCCTTGGCGAGGTAGTCCATGGCAGTTTGATCATTCCCCATGAAGGCATGAAGTCGGCCCAACTCGTTGAGGCAGTAGCATGCCTTTTCGCTCTCTTCTCCGTGGACCACTTTCACTAAGGAGTACACCGTGTTCCTGTAGGTCAGTGCCTCATCATAACGACTCCTATCCGTGAGGAACAAGGAATAGCTGTCGAGAACATGCTCCAGAACGTTGGTGGCCCAAGTGTAATCCTCGGAACCCACGTTCATCACCTGGATCTGCGCTAGGCAGTGTTTGTACAGTTTCTCTGCTTTTCTGCGAAATAAATTGATTATAGGATGGAATTTTATTTGAATTATCTATAATATGGTATTAAATAATTTAAGACGATAAAGCCCTGATAAGAACAGTTGAAAAAGATGGATCATCACCAATCAAAGCATGCTCAATGCGAGAATGGTCGTTGGAGACGAATAAAAATCACTGCACTGTTTCAACTTAAACAGAAAATTGGAATCTCCTCTTACATCTGAATACAAATATCAAAATGGTTTTGACATCATTTTGATATTTGTATTCAGCTATGTGGATGAGCGATGTGTAGTTGGTAATGAAAGGAAGTGCCACCATCCGGGGGCAGCCCACGTGTTAGGCCGAAGGGCTGATGGACGGATGATGGAGTCTGGTAGAAACCTTAGGTGAAAGAGTCACGGTCTTAACTGGTAGAAACATGTAGAAAACTATATGACAGTTACAGTCATAGTATATGCTGCCAAAAATGAACTTAAATTATCTCCTTCTTGTCAGAATACTAATTCCTATTGTCAAATAATTATTTAAAAATTAAAATTTGTTTTAAATTATTTTCAAAAAATTATTTTTTGAAATTATTATCGATTTTTTAAAAAAATATTATTACAAATACATCTATCCCAGTTAAACTGTATGCTATTCTTGCAGATATTTAGATCCAATTGCATCAATCTCTGGTAAAACTAAGATTTGTACAAGAGTTTGGTAGAACTTCGATAACTTAGCGACCTATTTCTAGTCTACAGTTTACTAAACCAGGTTACCAAGGTTACAAGAAACTGATATAACTGCCAAACTGCGTAATTAAAATCACTTATATTAGAAATTTCGGGACCAATCAAATTTAAAATTGATATAACTGCCAATATTGACCATTCAAAAGTTTTGAAAAATCTTCATCCACCCAATGTAAAAAATTCTTTTGTTTTTTAGATTATTTAACGATTAATTTTAAAAATATTATTACATATAAATTTTCCCCAGTTAAACGGTATGTAATTTCTGCAGATATTTAGAGCCATTTGCACCAATCTATGGTAAAACTAACATTTGTACAAAAGTTTAGCAAAATCCTATTAACTTAGCAGCGACCTCTTTCTGGTCTACAGTTTTGTTAACCAGGTTACCAAGGTTGTTAGAAAGTGATGTAACTGCAAAACTCCGCAATTAAAATAACTAATATTAGAAATTTTTTGTCCAATTAAATTTAAAATTGATTTAACGGAAAGATGATTCGAAATCGCTGAAAAAATTCTTCATCCACCCACTGTAAAATAACAGATCTAACTGGAACTATGGAAGGTTACTGTTATGGTTACCTAATTAAACGTAGGTTTGCTCTAGATCTCATTTTAACCGGGTACCATTTTCCGGTAAAGTTTACCGGCAGATTTGAAGGTTAAATGGAATATTATTGATTTTATCCGAGATTTAAGAAGTCGTTGCTTAAACTGTTATGGTGCTTTAAATCGAAACGGCTACGCATGTCTCTTAATCCCAATCGTGACTCAAATTCAGGGACTTTCCTCAACTTGGTATTAGAGCAGGTTGGAACGAATGACTGACGGTTCGATTTCTGTACGAACAGTTTGACACACACTTACTGTTATAAATACTAACAAATCAATGACTGCACTATCACTAAGTACCTACTCAAAGTCGCTGGTGACTTCATAAATCTTCGCTAGATCGTAGGCTGTGTGAATCTTCAATTTCTTAATGACCGTTGTTTGCTCCTGCGGCATGTTGAAGTTATTGTTCAACTCGAGGTAGTGTCGCTCAGCTTTCTTGTATTCCTTCTTGTTGTAGGTCAGTTTGGCCAGTATGAGGAGCAGAATATTCGTCCAATCCATGTTGTGTGACCTCCTGGCCACAACTAAGGCCTGTTCCAAGACTGATTCTGCTTCGTCTAATCTTCCCGACTAAAAAAAAAGTGGTGATTAGTTTCTAGGAAAATTTAAAGGATTACTGTTATACGTTTGTGCATCTGCGCTCTACTCTTATGGCCTAGTGCTTAGAAATAATACAAAGATGTAATTATTGGTAAAAAAAAAAAAAAGTTTCTACACGCAGACAAGATATGAGAACAAGTTTTCGAAGAACGGGTTCTGCGATTCATTAGTGTAGCTTTAAAATCAAGGGGCACATGTTGTTTCTATTTTTGAGGAAATTTCTCATGATTCTTCTAAGTGATATATTTGAGCTATCTGTGAACCTCATACAACAGGTAAGAATATTACTAAGGGTTTCAGGGTGTTAGAATTTCTTTTTCTTATGAGGAAATTGGGTTTATTTCTGAAAAACAGGCCAAGCTAATATTGCCTACAGATTTCTAGGTTGGTCATATTTGGACAAGCTTTGTTTCTTCTTGTCTTCGTGCATATTTTTTTATTATAACATTGAGGTTTTGTTAGTGATAGATTATTTATTAAAACTTTTTTGATGTTTCTTTCTGTGATAATGGCTTTTGTACTAGTTAGCGATAGAGCAAAATGGACAGAAGGGGACTGAAAAATGCATTGTAAACGATGAACGAAGGAATGTCATCCTATAAAGCAGCTGAGCATTTTGTAGTCCCTTGGGTATGTGTCAAACTTAGGTCTACCAATGGTGGTGGTTTTGACAGCCGACTTCACATGGTGTATGAGTGTCCCAAAATGAGTAGCGTCCTGATTTAAATAATTAGCAAATATGAAAACCTCTACGAAGATAAAGCTTAATGTATTATTTGTTAAATCTATGATGGTCGAATCATTGTCCACAGTAAACATTTGATTTACTGGACCGATTTACGTGCTGTTTTTTTTTTAAATGACCTTTAACATCATGGGAAGGTTTAAACCTATTAAAATCCCTGAAGTCTCTGGTATAAAAAAAGTTATGAACAAAATTAAGCGTTATTGTTTTGTTTTGAAAAGAAGTATTTCTTTTACTTGACTATATATATATATATACTTTTAATTCATGTGTTTATTGTTATAAACTGATTTACAACGATGACTATATGTCCTTGGTTTGACTCCACATTGTTATTTGATGATAAATATGTTCAGCGGATAGAACATAGATAGCGGATCACTGAAAACGGGAGGGCTGTGAAAGTGAGATAGGGAGAATATAATTGTCAAGTATAGAAAGAAAAGAGAAGTAAAATGAATGAAATGAAAGGAACCAAAATATTATTGTAGTTAGTATTTGTAGTATTAGGATTTGTAGACTAGTATTTATTGTGAGGGGAAAAGGGAGAAAAATTGTTTTGTTATAACAAACAAATTAGTATTGTGAAGATGTCCGATTATGAATTGATTGTGTAATAGACGAGACAGAAGAATTGGTGATGGGAGCGCATGCGTGGGAGGTATCGGGCAGAGAGGGAGAGAAAAATCATATGTTCTGTCGTCGGTTGTTTTTTTAATGAATCAACATTGATGTAAAGCTAGTGTTTTTATTTATTTTTTTTACATTCCTTGATCCATCTTTGCTGAATTGTCTGTCACATTAGGCTTTAAAATTTCCCACACCTGACACCAGTGTAATGTATTCAAATTGCAAGGTTAATTAATATTTTTTTAATTCACAATTTTTTCTTTTTAATGTTTATTCAAATACAGATTTACTTAACCTAATTGTAAAATTAAAAGAACAATCTTAACTAACAAAGGCCCTAT
>NW_027108625.1:1173183-1177479 GCF_000696795.3 Halyomorpha halys | reverse complement strand
TTCTCAATACACAGTTTTTAAACTTAACTCAGCTCACAGAGAAACCAAAAAAAACACTAGCTATACATCAATGTTCATTCATTAAAAAAACAACCGACGACAGAACATATGATTTTTCTCTCCTTCTCTGCCCGATACCTCCCGCGCATGCGCTGCCATCACCAATTCTTCTGTCTCGTCTATTACATATGCTATACTGTGTAATATAGTAACCTAATGTAATTGGGCAGCATGGCTGGATAAAGCATTTCTCTCCGGTATGTGCAGTTTATAGAGTCCTAAATCACAGCCAAGTTTTGAGTAAATTGGTCGAGTAAAATTCAATATATCACTAATATATTTATATAGTCCTAATAGTATAATATACTTATAGTATTAATACAGTGTGTAGATTCGTCTGTTTCCAAAGGATAAGAAAAAAATAATAATTATTCTCCTAAGGGTTTCTTGAGGTATTAAAAATGAATGTTATCGCATATTTTGGTTTATTTATGTTATTAAATCATAATAATAAACTATACGTTAATTTTCAATTTTAACTAAATACAAATATTTATATCGAACTATCAATTTTGATCTTTAAATCTATATACATCCCCAAATAAAGTATCAGCGAAGGATTGCAAGGTTGCTAATTTATCATAAAATTGAAACCCCTCTCGACTTTTATATACTTCCACATTTAAAATGGTTATGTGTATGCCCCAACTATGTGCCCGAGTCATTAAATAAATAAGAATTGGTTAAATATTCTTAAACGTCACTAATTATAATCTACCGCCTACATTGACGGTATTTTACATTTCCTTTCACTTCACCAATCTTTGCGTAAGTGTATCCTTTTTTTTTAATGAAAACTTCGTAAATAGAAAGTAACAGTAATAGGCACAAGTCCTACGTCATCTATGTACACCTCTCTAGAACACACAAGCGTGTGAATAACAACAAATATTTTTTGTTTACAAAGTACTTGTAGGTAATTTCGATTTGTGGAAGTGACAAACGAGTGAACTAGAATTCATTCGTAAGTACTGTAGAAATTTGGTTTCTATGAGAAGGATTATTGTACATAAATTTACGTTTCGAAAAATTGTGTGCGAACTATGTTGTTTGTGTGAAATAATCTGGCCTTTATATTAACGTGGATACAGTGATAGCATTAATTTATTTTTTTGAATTTGACTCAACTATTTACAACTCACGAATCCAAAAAATTGATTTAAAGGAGATTCATAATCCGTTGAAAATAAGAAATTAAGACCTTTCTTATTTTCAACGGTTTATGTTGTAGGTAGATAGTCCGGGTGGCGGTCTGTAAAGGTATCAAAATAGTAAAGGAAAACTATTTATTTTTAATCAGTAGAGCTTTGTAGTACAAATCAGACAGCCCTGACGAAGCCCTGCAAACTGAAGCGAAACGTTGGTTAACAATAAATGTTTTTTTTTTTGTATTTGGATACCTTTATTGACAGCCACTCAGACTATTTTTCTACAAAACGGATTTATGTTATCAATTTACTTCTATTATCTGCGTTTACACCATAAAATAAATGGAAATAATTGATAAAACGATAGATTCAAACTCACTTCTAACAGATTCTTGATGTGCTCGAGAAGCTTCAACTTCTGGAACGAAGTCACCGCAGGCGTATCGGCTCCCGAATCTTTGTATTCGATCTTCGGAATCCAATCCATCTTTTCTGCCAGTAATATTGGCCAGAAGAAGGAGATGGTCGTGACATATTGTGACACACGCGACCCCTGGACCCGTGACTGCTTGTAAGGAACGTACCTCTTGTACGGCGAGTACCTTCTGGAGAGGAATAGCCGTTTGATAAGAGGACTATTATAACAACCTAGGGCCAACTTCTTCAACATAACCTATCTTGGACAGTAATTTTCGTGAATTCATGTCATTGAAACCATATGTTACTGGTACTGAGGTTTTCCCTGAAATAATATCTTAGAGTTGAGAGCGAAATTCAATATTTATCCCATTGGGTGTAGAAAAATTGTTGAAAACACTTTATACAATGTAAAAGTTCACACCGGGGTCAGGAAACGTTCAGGTTTTTTAAAGTTCAAAGAACGAATCAATTTCTGAACATCTCATAATTAGTTAATTTTCTAATAAATTAAACAAAAGTATTTCTTTTACTAGTCATACAAAATTTGATATCTAATTGCAGCATATGTTTCAATATCAATCAAACTGTAATTTAAAAAAAAAAAAATTTATATGTCGAGTTTAACTCTGACGTTTATTCATGTAGCTATGGATGGAATGCTTGGTTTTCGTATTAGTTAATTAGTTATTTTAACCACGACCATCCTAAAGAAACGTTTGGAGTTCCTCCAGTCTCTACATTTAAGTACAAAATTAAAAGTAAAATAACAAATTTATTGAGGACTTGTGGAAACAACATTCTACCATCAGCGCTATTGTCAGTTATAAAATTAAACTATAATCTTTTTTTCAGTGACCTCCTAAAGTAAAAGTTGAAAAGAAAAAAATTGTAAAAATCAATTTTATGAAGTGCAACTTATGCTATCACACCCACAGACCATATGCTTGCATTAAATATGAAATTTCAGTTTCATATGACTTATCGTTTTTGAGCTTGGCTGTTTAAACATACACAGACCCAGACCAATTTACGAGACTGTTATTTGGACTCAGCGGTCGTTATTTCGGTCGACAACTGAAATTCAAAAGTTTGAACCATTACAACACTTTCCCTTAATATATTTCCATATATTGGTAGGTTAAAGTAAACATTTTAAGAATCTTATGTTGTAACTGGGTTTCTAGGAATAAACCTAAATGCACTGGACTTAACTAAGCACCTTTCTACTTATTTAATTAGTCTTGATACTTATTATAGCTTACACTATTGAAGTTACGAGGTTTTCATTGTCGACTGTCCAAGTTTTGACCAGGGTATTGAAGGAATTTCAAAAGATGGCTGAATTAAGTTGGTGTATTCAGAATTAAGGAAAATAAGTTTGCGTGAGGAGGCAAGCCAACTAAATTCATATATTTTTAGTTGGTCAGTTTATTTTCAGAAGTGAAATAAAATTCTGTTGCAGTGGGGGTGGAAGTGATATAGACATTGAATTCATGTTAATGTGGGGTCGTAGAAGATCTGATAGAAGATAGGTATTTGTTGAAAATAATGCTTCTTACTGGTTCTTAGTGCCTAGAACCATTGGGTTTCAGTATTGGACATCATTATTGACTGAGAAGGTCATCCGCGTCCTGCTCTGCCACTGAGAATATCTGTAGCAAGCCTTTGGATTGCACGCTCAACACTGTGGCCTATGCTGACATGCATCTTCTTCATGAGTTTCTAATATGCAGAGAACCAGTCAGGAATTAGCCATATCAGGCTATAGTTCCTACCATTCTTGATAGGTTGCGCCATGGCTTGTTGTTGGCCCCTACACCACTATATGGCTTCTCCTGGTTCTTATGGCAGTAAAATAACCCCCGAGCTTTAGCTCCGGGCATAAAATAAAATACTTGACATGGAATGAAGAGTTTAAATAAATTTTCGCACAGATCTATCACTAAACAATTTTAAAAATATTAAAAACGATATAACTCTGATAATTGAAACTAAAAAAGAAATTACGCCTACACTGTAATATTTCAAACTATTTCAGATCCAATTACTGCATGAAATTCTTGATATTAGACTAGTGATTTATACCTTAATAAATTTACTTTAGACCAGCATAGGTTTGAAAACGGTCTACTGTTTAACCCCCAACAATTATAAATAAATCAACATTCAATAAACTGCAGGATTGGGTAAATTGGCCTGCCCTCGGAGTAATTAGTTTGGGACAAGTACAAGAAGCCAACAAGCCTCAACAAGGGCCAATCACATAAGAAGGAAAAACTTGAGTGGGCAAAAACAGAGGCTCGCGGTTCCTCTTGCTAATGAAATGGCCACTAGGGAGCGCTTGTAATTCTTTTCTTATAACCTCCCCCTCTCCTCCTGCCTCCTCCTCCTCGGCCATCTAAATCCAACATAATTGGACAACTCACTCTTTTTTCAGATGTAAAAACCAACTGACCCTCTGCGGAAGAGCCAGTATTAGTCCCTGTTATTGCTCAGAAAGGTTTTTCATTATCCTAACTAGCTAATTGAATCTTCTGTAATTGAAAATTGTGATTGTATAGAACTACTCCATCACATTAGAATTTGGTTACTTTGCTTTTACTTATATTGCCGTTATTTTATTTTTAGGTACATTAATACTTATATATAATCCTTTAGAAACAATTAT
>NW_027108625.1:1168373-1173093 GCF_000696795.3 Halyomorpha halys | reverse complement strand
ATCAGCTATGCTATTATATATCGCTTGTTAGCTTGAAAAGTGGCTTATCTAACAACAAAAGTTTTTTTTTTAATTTTTTTGTCGAGGTATTCCATAGATTGTACAGTAAACTGGAGTTAATTTGTAACACCTGTAATAGCGTTATAAAATTCTGTAGAGCGATCTCAGTAAATAAAGCTTCAGCACTCCAACGTACTATTTTTGGATTACGTTTGATTCTAAATGAAATCAAAAAATGTATTGCCAGATAATAATAATAGTAATCTTTATTTATTCCGGGATTGATCCCTTTAGAATAATTTACAGGCGTCAAAATTTTTCAAAAAGGCTTTAGAGCCTTAGAGTAAATTACAAAATAGAGATGAAATTACAAGATGTCATGAAATAAAATAATACAGTGAATTTAAAAATATACAATTAAACAACCATAATTAGCAAACTATATAAAATAATGATAAAACAAATAAAATGAAACCACTTGTCTTATCATAAAGCATAAAATGACTTCTGATAGTAAATACAAGAAATAAAAAATCAAATACAAATAAACTAAAAAGTAATAAATGAAAAGATATAATTTCTGTTTGTGTACATACTTACAATTATAAACGAAGATCTAAGACATAAAATACAGCTTACTAGTTTGCCGAGATGAAGCGGACGGACTAAAGATTGCTGGAGATAGGGAGAGGAGCTAGGCCATAGTCTAGGATGGGCATACTAAAAAATCAACTCTTATGAGAATCGATTGGCACTGAACTTCTCTATCTCAAGTAGAGTGTACGCCACCAGTGGTATGACTAGATCTGGATAAAGGCTTGATTCAAATTTTTTTTTTTTTTCTGACCTCCTATTTTATTTATTTAAACAATACAATTATATATACTACTTAGAACTAAGGATTATATATACACTACATACAATTTATCTTTGTTTGCCTTACGGCATTATAAGATGTTACAAGCTTGGTCCGCTGAAGGCGGTTTTTAGATGAGTGCCTGGACTGCCAGGAAATGACAAACGGTAGTGGTCCGAGCACCGAGCCCTGAGGTACTCCGCAGGTGGTGGGGACTTGAAGGGGCAAGTTTTCACCAACTCTTATGACGAATGATCGTCCACTCAGGTAGTTTCTGACCAATCGGCATAGGGCGGCGGGGAACTTGAACTCCTCCAGTCGGCGGAGCAGGAGCTTGCAGTTTCACCAGATGATGTTCACAGGCGACACCTTTTTGGAAACCAGTCTGTTTGGGAATTATTATATCGGCTTCTCTGCAGTGCTCCATGAGATGGTGATGTTGGAGCCTCTTGCTCATGTGCGAGAGGAGACTGATAATGCTCAGGCGAGTCACCTTTTATTCCCAGGCTTGAGTAGTGGCACCACGATCGCACGTTTCCAGGCCGTTGGGAAGTACGAGATCCGTATGCACGAGTTGAAGATGTTCAAAAGGAAGGCTTTACCCTTCCTGGGAAGCATCTTCAGTAGCACACTGGGGATCCCGTCCTGTCCAGACGACTTGTTGCCCTTAGTGCGGCGCAGTACCGACTCCAGTTGGCCAAAGGTGGAGAAGATGGGCTTCTCGACGGGACTCGGCGGGCTTCCAGGTGGTGGTGCAGGAGCATTGGTCGTCCGCTCAGCATCCCTCGCTGCATAGCTAGAGGCCAAGTAGGCAGCCTGTTCCCCAGACGTCATCAGGTCGTTCCCAGCAGTCAGATGTACAGTCCTCCTCTTGGTGACAAAGGTCCTGACCAATTTCCAGAACTGTCGATGGTCTTCATGAGTTCTCCGGAGTTGGTCATGCCAGAGCGATGTCTTCCAGTCACGCATGAGGGAGGCTATCATTGAGTCATTGCATTGATGGCTGGTTTTAAGCTGTAGTCACGCGTGCGCAGGAAGACATTGCGCAGGTTGTTCCGCTAGCTAATCAGAGTGAGGATGTGCTTCGGTGGCTTCCTGATGGCGTTGGGGACAGGAGTGAACTTCGGGATGTTCCTATTGGCTGCCCTCTCGATGGTGGTGGTGATCATTTCCACTGCGGGATCCACCTCATCAGGAGTGCGGTATTACACTATGGCTGGTAGCGCTTCAACACTCGACCTGTATCACTTCCAGTCGGCCTCGTGTAGGAGATATTTGCTCGCAGGTGGTCCAGAGAGCGTGCCGTGTAGAAGGTGTAGAGCACTAGCCTGTGGTCCGATGGTCCGTAGGGCAGCACTTGACAGTCCGTGACGGTGTGTATTCCTCTGGTCAGAAGAAGGTCGAGTGTTGACGTGCACGAAGGGCGAGCCGCGTGCCGAAAAGTATGCACTCCCGGGTGGAAGAGAGAAAGTCTGGTCTTGGTGATGTAAGTGCCCAGCGGGTTGCTACTACTACACAACCAGGCGGTGTGCCGGACATTGAGGTCCCCTAGGACACAACATGCCGGCTCGTCGCCTGGGCGTGTTGCATCAGCAGTTTCACTGACGTGAGACCGGCCCGAGGTCTCCTGTGGACACAGGTGAACGTGTAACGGTGTTTAAACCGCGCGTCCACTGTGACGAGGTGACTACCCTCAGTAGCCGTCACTGGGTTTGGGATGCTCATGACGGGATGTCCCTCCTGACCAAGATCATGACTCCTTCTCGAGCTCCGGGAAGGCAGGCCTCTCGGTATGTGACGTACCCATGGAAGTACATCCTTGAAGAAGTGGAGAGCATAGTGTCGGTGAGCGCCACCACTGAAGGTGACAATGGCCAAATAAGTTCCTGGTAGCTGCCTCCTGCTACTGCCATGACGTAGTGGTGGAAATCAACTGGAGTTTGGGCAGGCCCTGTCGCCCGAGTTGTTTGTACTCCACGGATGAGAGTGATTCTAATCGAGTCAAGCGCAAACTAAACAAGACACCGCAACAATGTATGGCTCATAGCCCTGTTGAAACGTCGGCATAAAATAAATAAATATGGTTTTGTTTATTTATATTGTTCTTTGCTGACCGTACCCCCCCCCGACAAACTTCTCCAATTAGTTATTTATTTAATTGTTTTTGTCTAGCTTCTACGACTTTAGAGGTTACGTATTATTTTTCTAAAATCTGTGGCTTTCTAACAGTATATAATACGACTATATTACTGCAAGCATTTTCGAAAATGTGTTGACATTTAATTTTAAATTGAAAAAACCTCAAATTGAGCTAAAAAGGTTTAAAAAAAAAAAATGTGAAAAATATTTTTTATAAGGTGGCAGTTCAGGTCAGGCGATTTCATTAAAATTGTTGTTGTGACATCGTAGGTATAAACCGTCTTTAAATAACAGATGTAAATAGTTGACCTTAGATTAATAAGTAGAGAAGATGATCTGGGGGTGCGGTCAGCAAAAAAAATAATAATAAATTATTTATATGTTAATATGTAAATATGTTCTTTAAGCTCGTATGAGTTGGTGCTTTTAAAATGGGTCATTCACAAAAGCACACATCATTTTGTGGGACTTGGTCATATTGACTCAGGAGCATTCAAAACGTGTGTTTCCATTAAAAACTTGAATTTGAAGTTTTGACGATCGCAATTCTTTATCTAGTCTAGGATATACAAATCTAACTTATTCATTTCTGATCAAAAAGCAGCCACCACCAAAGTGTCAATATTGTAATAGTACACTAATAGCCAGCCACATCTGTCAGGAATACCATTTCTATATTACGGGCTTAAGTAGACTAGAAGTAGGACCATGTGTATCAATACTCCTGCATGATGACGAAAAAAGGTATTACTTTTAATACTTTTATTTTAAGATAAAATAATCTATTAAACAAAATTTAAACTCATTAACTTTTTTAAATCGAAAGAGCTCAGAATCTTGGGATTAAAAATTAACATAAAAGAAATAAGAAATAATAAAATAAAAAGAAATAAATAGTACCTCATTGGTAAGGCAATCGACTACTAACTCCAAGAACCCAGGTTCGAATCCGGCTGTGGCAGATAATTATTATCTGTTACCTTTAGTCGTTTAGTTAGCCCTGTCAGCTCGAGTGCCCTTCGGGGTCCACCCAGCCTTATAATATGGACACCCTTAATTGTGTAAAAACTGGCGTCGTAGGAGTAGTAGTTTTCATGGCATTTGCTAAAATAGGTTGATTTGGACTAAATTTCATGTGTAAAATTTATATTAATATTTGATTATCATGAAAACTATAACGAATATACTTGCAATTAACTGTTCCAATTCTTGGAAACCAAATTTTTGATATGAGAATTTAGATCCTGATGGACTTATTATAGAGCAGTTTGTTATTGGATTCGTTGAATGGATAATTCTTACCAAACCACCTCCTTGCACAACCTTTGGTCTAGTAACAGTACTTTCTTACAAAGTACTGAACCACTGACCTTTCATGAGTTTTAGTGGTACAGATTTATTTTTTTTAGTAAAAAGATATGAAAGAAATATATAAGGGAGAAATTTAAGAAAATAAAATGTGCTTTGATGGCTATTGGGTTTTACCTAAAGCACTAACAAACAACAATTTTCCCTTACTATATGTTCCATGTATAGATAATTGAAAAATAACTCTTAATTTAGTCGAAAAGGACTAATATGCCTGATTTACTTCCCACTGAATCGGGGCAGTATTAGGTCAGACACAGCAAACAGATATTCTATTGGATTTTTGCTCCACATCCAATAGTTACTCCATCCTCTCTCCTAAAAATCCTACTTATTGGCCTACATCCCTTAAAAAAC
>NW_027108625.1:1164463-1166166 GCF_000696795.3 Halyomorpha halys | reverse complement strand
AATAAAAAAAAAAAAAAAAAAAAAAGGATTTTTGCTCCAAAGCTGTAAGAAATGTCGATTTAGCTGACAACATAAAAATTAATTTTTATAATTCAATTGGAAAATTTTTAAATATTTAACTCCGCCTCTGAAGCGTAGTGCGCCTAACTCAATGTGAGGTTTCTCCATCTGCATCGATCCGATAAATAATTAAACTAAGCAGACTTAATCCAGGCGGTGGTAAAGATTAATGTTGGGAGAAGAGGAGGAGGGGGAGGGATCCTGAGATTATTCCCAACGGTTAAATATTCGAGAGCATGTGGGAACTTGTCCAACTTCTTCAAAGTTTCTAAATTAATTACAGTCCCGCCACTCCCCGGCAATATCCATTCAACGAATCCAATAACAAACTGCTCTTTAATAAGTTCATCAGGATCTAAATTCTCATATCAAAAATTTGGTTTCCAAGAATTGGAACAGTTAATTGCAAGTATATTCCATATACTATTGGCTCAAATAAAAATAGTACACCAATTTACTATTTGAGTTTAATATGGCCACACCCGGACCAAATTCCCTTTATTACAAATTGGAATTTATGTCCTGTTTGTCCAAAATGTGAGATAAGAGCAGTACTGTCACGTTTGTTGGGTTTTTTCTTTTATATAGAGGTACAAGTATATTTGTGCTGATATCCTCTTATTTTTAATTCTATTCCGAAGTTTCAAAATAGGGTTTCCTGCTGGGTATTCCAAACAGTATATTAGATTGTAGCTGTATTTTGTTTAACCTTTACTATTTATTAATTAATTTTGTAATTATGTGTTATAATACTTTACTTGACATCTAATTGTACACCAACTAAATCAGACATAGCAATTAAAATAAATGAACTGTTCGCGATCCGGCGGTCCGTTCGAAATAGCGTTTCAACAGCTGACGGCTTTATTGCCGATTGACATGAGACCTGATGCATTTTGGGTTAGTGTGTTAAAGGGATAAAGATAAAGTTTAAATTACTTTCAAATGATATGCAGTTCGTGAGCGAGCTCTAGCGTCGACTAATCGTAACTGCGGACTTTTGATTGCACTATTGCTTCGGACTCGGTTGCACGTCGGAGAGAGCTCTGATGTCGACTCGATAATATTCCAATAGCTTCGAGGCGAGATAGCATCTTGATCCCGAATGTGATAGATCCTCAGTACCTCGCCCACGTGCTCGTGTAACAGTTCTGTGACCATTTCGGAAACTCTAGGAATGTCGGTACCAATTAGGATGCATTTGTGTTCCTTATGTTGTGACTATAATGCCGAACTTTCTATTTTCTTTCACACCCTTCTGAATGTTCCTAATGGCTACCAAGTCATTTCACATTAAAATATCTTTGTTTAAATACCGGTAATTATACAAGGCTATTTCCTAGATTATATGACGTCATGACCGAGTACATCTAATTTTCAAAACATAAAGTACATGAATAATTTACTAGGACAAAGATTATGCGGTCCGAATATTACACAACTTTCTCTTACAACCCCAAAAAGCACAAATATTTAAAACAATAAAGAAGGCCTAGGTGTTAGCATTGGGGATATTGCGATCTTGGCGGAAAATATTATTTTGGACTCCCTGGGGATCATACACCATCACCTCCATGGGAATTAGCTCGGAAATTATTCTTTGTTTTATTTATTTATTTTAATATGTTGACCTCTCTATTTGT
>NW_027108625.1:1142511-1164144 GCF_000696795.3 Halyomorpha halys | reverse complement strand
GAAACATTTTTATTTTTTGTACAGACCGAAATTGAATGTAAAGGGAAACTGTAGGGGAAAAAAAATTGGTTTATATCTTATTATTGTATCTCTTTTTTTCTGATTATACCATGTATGTGTAATTTATATATGTCCGATTACGGATTGATAAGTATACTGTGTGAGATAGCAACCTGATGTATTTAGGCAGCATAGATAAATAAAGTATTTCTCTCTCTCTGTATTCTTTTAAAAATTGGTTTGTCTGGTTTCGATTAAAGGCGTAAAACCTTGTGCTCATCACTGTGTTATAATAAAGCTACACACGCCCACACCCATGTACATTTCGACACCACATACTCACGCACACATGCACATGATTCCAACACATATAAAATATTTGAATACACAAAAAAATTGAATAAAATATTAAAATCGAAGATAAGCAATAAATTAGAAAGGAGGAAATGAATGAGCTTTTACAAAGTTCAACACTAAGTTTCGCTTCATTGTCTGTTAGAGCTTCAGCTGAATTTGGGGTCAGTTCTATTCTGATTATTGTTGATAAATAGTGAGGGCATTTTACAAAAATATGTTTAATTCTGAGAATGTACTAACAGTATTGGCACGTTGGAGGTGGCAGTTTTCTGACAGCCTGTTCTCAAGCGAGTTAGAGCAATTTCCTCTCTGGGCCACTGCGGTAAAGGTATGTTTGATTTACGGTTTGGTTTGCTCAAAAGTCATGAAATCGTGTCGAATCAGTCTTAATGCCACCCCATCCATTGTGGATGAAAATTCGTATTCCAGGATTTCTCAGGGTGCCAATAACGAATAAATAAAGTAGTTAAGCAAACAGTTATAGTTAAGGCTATAAACCTTAAAATAAACGATGGGCATTTTGAGGTGTCATAGAAGGTCTATGCATTCCCAAAGATTGATTAACTTTTTTTTTACCATCTTTTTCAAACAGTTGTTTGAACAGTTGTTACATTAAAATCCATTGAAAGAAATTAATTTACAATAACTTCTAGGATAAACTGCAATTTGAATACATTAGTAAAGCTTTAGGTGTTCATCCATATTATATATGGATATCAATAATATATTAATATGCCCTTACTAGATCAGGCAGGCTGCGGGTAATCTGCCTTTTTGAACTTTTTCTTAAAGTGATTAATAAGTCAGTCTACCTCCAATAAACAGAAGCTACTCCAGTAATCCATATCTGTAAAATGCTTGCAAATTCCAGTTAAACTATGTTGAGGCGAATTACTTAGATTTAATTGTAAATAAAACTTACCTTTATAGTATAAGTAACTCATAAGATTTAAGTATATGAAAGCTCTTTGTGGTGCAAACATCATAAAAATTTCACTTCCCGGGAAGGAGAAAATTTTAAACAATTCTTTTTTATTTTTTATTTATTTAATGTAATTTACATCTGTACAAAATAATAAATAAATCCCTAAGACAGGGATTTTCAGCATTATACACCTGTTAAACTATTTCAACGACTACGTCTCGGCTCGTTCCCAAGCGCTTTCTAAACTGGATACAGTCCATCACGCCGGGATCCGAATCGCGACTGGAGCATTTCGAACAAGCCACAGTCTGCGTTTAAGAGCTGAATCCGGACTATCGCCACTTTCGTTCAGAAGATCTAAGCTATCCATAAACTACAGTTCAAAATTATATCCATAGACAAAACATCCGACACATAAATGTATTTTTAATCCAAAATTTTCTATTCTTTTTCGACAAAAAACGGTCCAAATACTCGAAAAATAATACCGAACCAGTTGAATATAAAGCTCACATTTCTCGTATAATTCAAAACATGCCTGAATCCTTTATAATTTATACAGACGGATCAAAATCAGATCAATCTCTGAACTAAGATGTTACTAATGATAAATGTAACTGATGAAAACTAATGATTCAACGTTCAAAATTAAACTCCACAAACTATGCAACATATTCAATGCCGAACTAAATGCAATAGCAGCAACACTTCACTTTTGTTTGTCTTTGAACCACACCAACATAACAATAATTACAGAATCATTAAGCTCGTTAAATGATTTAGATTGAATGTATCCAGAGGATCCAAAAATTTCCTGCATCTATTTTTGCTTAAACTTAAGGCTTAAGGATGTCAAGCCCTAGGATACCTCCAGTCGAAGAGAGGAGGTTGTACTAACCAAGCTGAGAATAGGTCACACGAGGCTCACCCACTCATATCTTATTTCAAATGAAACGCCTCCGAACTGCCAGTATTGCAACAATAATTTGACTATGAGCCATATTTTCCAACAATGCCCATATTTCACACCACACCTCAATAGCTTAATACTAAACCCAGATATCTCAAAAACTCTCGAAGACGATGATAGAACAATAGAATTAGTGTTTCAGTTTCTAAAATCACAGCATTTACTGACAAAAATGTAATATTGAACGGAGGAAAAAAAATAAATTAATAAAATAATAAATAATCAAATTAAATTAATCGAATTTAAGCAAAATATAAATGGCGTTGATGACCGATGAAGTATGGCGCCACTAAACAAAAACAAACTATTTCAACGAGGATAAGATTATTATTATTGCTTGATGATATTCTGAATTTAATTAAATCCTTAGTGCCGTCTTGATAAAATCGATAAAAGGTTTTTAAATCGATTCTATTAAGCTGATTTTATCGAAAAAGTACCGGTAACATCACAGGCATAAATTTGTCTTATATGTAATTTCAGCTTCTTTTTATTTGGGATTAAGAGTTAATAGAGGAATCATTTATCGGTACGGTTGTATCTGTTAATGACTGTTTTAGATATTTAAATGATCACTCTACACTAACCCTACCTTATTTTGAATTGATTTTTTTATCACTACTACTCAATTGGCAGTTAAATTAGGTACTTTTCCAAACTTAAGGCTGATAATTTATTCCAATAGGTATATAGTCTTTAAATTTAATTTAATCTTTATGATTCCAGCTCATTATACGATCAAGGATATCACTTTGTTTTTTCTCTCCCTTCCTAATCTCTCTTCTTCATCCGGCTATCTCGATTATTCGCTCGCCGACTCGCAGATATTTAGCGCCTCTTGTGAAAGGGCTCATTTGCATTTTTTAATTTCGTAATTCCATTAACATTTTGTTTAAAAAGGGAGGGGGCCGCGAGGGTTCTCAATCTGGAAGTTTGCGATAACAGGAAGTGGGGAATTTTCTTTTCCCGGTTTGATGAAATTTTGACGTACATCATTCTTCCCCTACAAATCGATTTATTCTTTATCTCCTTCTTCTGTATTGAAGTACACAATAAATTTGATTATTGATTTCACAAGGTATACATGCACTCTAGAGCATATGGCCTTGTGAGAAACATATTAGTTAACATACATTATCATAACATATTAAGACATTCATAAATTATAGAAAAAATATAGGAAATATAATTTTTTTTTTAAATTTATTTAAAGTAATTTACAACTGTACAAAATAATACAATGATTAAATATGTTGTATGTTTCATATACACTTGAAAATCTTGTGAAGGAACCATCCATCGGTGGTACTTCAAACATTAATTTAAATTAGAAGGTCCCGTTACTATCTTCTTTTGAGACGCCTCGGAGGATTATCAGGGATTGTTAAGGATGAAAGATTAAGAATTAATGGGTTAGGATGGTAAAGGAGTTTGGATTGAAAAGACGCATATCTCTTTTGGGCCAATTCTGCAACGAATGGGATGTTAAGGTCTTTGTGAATGAGTTTATTTGTAACGTAATAAAGAGCATCAAGGATTTTACGTAGGATTTTGGATTGTATGGATTGGATGCGGCAGGAATTTGATGTCCAAATTGGTCTGATTATCGTAGTGTATAGTAATTTTTTGTAGTGAATGGGAAGTTTAGAGCGTTTGTGAAGTAAGTGTTGTAGCAATCGGAATCTACAAGCAGTTTCTTGTCGTTTCAGTCTTGTGTGTGGATTCCAAGTAAGTCTCTAGTCATGACGGAGTCCTAAGTATCGAATCTGTTCAACTGGCGTTAGTGGAGTATTTATAAAGGATGCAGTAGGACAGGAGGGTAGAGGTTTATGACGGAGAGTAAAGGTGATCTGGTGGGATTTGTCTGGATTTATTTTGATTCTCCAGTTTTGACATTAAAGGCAATTCATATCTCTTTTATAAAAAAAAGACTGAAACTGCTCGTAAATTTTGATTGCTACAACACCTACTTGACAAACGCTCTAAACTTCCCATTCACTACAAAACAGTTTTATATACAATGATAATCAGACCAATTTGGACATATGGAATTAAGCTATGGGGCTCTACCAAACTAACAAATTTCTTCCGCATCCAATCTTTGCAATCTGAAATCCTTGATGCTCCTTATTACGTACCAAATAAACTCATCCACAAAGACCTTAACATCCCATTCGTTGCAGATTTGGCCCAAAACAGATATGTGTCTTTTCATTCCAAACTCCTTTCCTATTAGTTCTTAATCTCTGATCTTTAACAATACCTGATTATCCTCCGAGGTGTCGGAAAAGAATATGGTCAAGGGACATTCTAATTTAAATTAATGCTTAAAGTACCACCAATGGGTGTTTCCTTCCCAAGATTTTCAAGTGTTTAAAACTTTCCTCAAATCTACTTAATTTTTTTTTGTGCAGTTGTTAATTTCAATAAATAAATAAAGTTATAATGGATTTAGTGATTGACGTAATAATGTTGTATATGTTAAATTTGAGTATAATCTCAATTCTTGCTGGTGTATTTCTTGGAAACAAATATTGTATAAATAGATTTTTAAAATAAATAATAATGTTTGAATGTTAATTTCATTATTAAATAGTTTCTCTTTATAACTTAGCTAAGATAAATATAAATAATAAAACACCAATAACATGATTGAATTAGATAGATAAAGTGTTCCGAGAGGGAATAACTTAAGAGGTAAAAGATAGGTGTATAAAAAAGGGAAAAAAAATAAAACTTAAGGGAAAAGTAAGGAATAGCTCCGGAACGCAAAAGCACGTACAAGAGAAGACTCACGTCTGCTGGGATGTCCCTGCGTGACGCCGGGGCCTATTCCTCTACCGCCCTCTATATCATTTTTACTTCTTCGCTTTTCCCTTCATTTTCTCTTTCTCTTTTACTGCCACCCACTCAAATATTAATACGGTGTGTGTCAGTTGTTTTTTTTTCGGGTTATTACAGACCACTAAAAAACAGAAACATTATTAATCGAGTTTAACAACTTCAATTATAAAAAAAAAATTATCGATAAATATCACTTTATGTATCAGTTACTTTAGATTTCCTTGCTACTTACCCGTACCAATGCTTAGTAGACTTATTAAATCAAGATAAAACTATCATCGATGTATAAATATGTATCAGAAAATTGTTTTCTGTTATACTGTAGCCGTGAGTCAACTCCTGTGGATTCTGGAGCCCTCCTTGGGGGGTGGGGGAGGGGTCACCTATTGCCATTTGAAACCTATAGACCCATTAATATTCTTGCTTTCCTTATATTGCTTCACTTAGACTACAGTTATACAGTATATAAGTGTTCGACTTGTGATCTCGAGACAAAACTAAAACGATAAAAAAATTGCGTTGCAGTATTTATTTTCGGTATCCTCCTTCCCCCGATTTTATGATGAGTTGAAGTGGCTTTAACCTTTTTACCGTCATCAGTTTTTCCTTGTATATCTCCTACCAAGATATCGAAACCTGAAGTCCATACCTTTCAGTTCTCCTTAAATTCAAATCCTCTGGTTATTCCCGCAGTATCAAATCGAATCCTGCCCAATTCTTCAGACCTGTGTGCAACGAACCACAGAACTGCTCCTTTTGACAGGTTATTCCTTTTCAGATCTTCTCCATGGGATTCCATCCCTTCTTCCATCCGTTGCTCCAGTACCCTTCCCAGCTTCAAATCTCACTTATTCAATCTTTCAAGTTAGAATAGAATTATTTATTTAAAATAAATAATGACTGAAATAAAACGAAAAAATAGTTTATTATTCTGGTACAAGGTCTCTTTATAACAATTATAAGGTAATTTTAATTTCACAATAACTTATATTGGCCTAAAAATGTGGCCGTACTTAATTAAAACTTATTGCATATATATAATGACTGCTGTCAATTCTAAAGACAGTTATACTTTTAATTTATATCACTCACTTATATATACATATATTTTACATGTTATCGACAACAGTAATACTATATATATAACAACATATATTTTTATGTAGTAAAAACATAAAAATTGCTTTTCTTTTTAATTATTATGTCCTTTTACTTTTTACTCTAACACTCTAAAGCCCATCGACTGTTTTTGTAGTATTACTCAAAAGAACGTGTCCTAGAATAACTAAAGAAATAATTGTTTTTATTAAAATACATATTTCCATATAAATTGTTATTTACAAGAGCGCTCGAGAAGAACTGGAAGAGGCCAAACTCTTGGAATGTCACAATAACTTAAAAAACTTTTTTTTTTTTCAAATTTCATAATTAATAAATAAATTTTCTAGTAAGTCAAGTAAAAGATGGAGGGCGTTAAATCGTGTTTTGGACATTATGCTAGCTAATTTTTATCGAAACCATTCGATTTTTTTTATATGCATGAAAAACACAATTAATTTCAGTCATTTTCTGAAATATATACAACATAAAAAATATTGATTATACATGGATTAATCAATCTTTTTATGTTTCTAATCAAAATGATTAAATTTTGCTGTGACTGAGCAATGGATAAAAGTATGTTTTTTTAAATTTTATTATTTATAATTTACTTTATTTTAATTGAATTAAGATAAACGTATTTAACAGAGAAGGATATATTTATCTAAATATAAACAAACTATTAATGAAAGAAGAATAGAGGGACGGCACTGTCCATTATTTGACGAGCATCATCCATCTTAGGAAAGATCCATCAACGAGAAGGAGTATCTTTTGTTAACCCCTTCCTTTTTTTTCACCTTCCTCCACAGGATCTTCGATAGTCATCCTTTCTTTTTGTGTCGCCCCCTCCTGTCCTCATCCTTCGGATCTATAATCGTTTCAGAATTATTGTGGTTTAATAGAACTGGCGGTTATTAAAAATATGGAAACGAATAAATGGCTAGTACATTTTTAAAAACAAAGAAAATAATATAAAATGATTTAATTTTTTTTTTTTTTTTAATAAGATGGCCACTAGACCTGCTAATGTAAAACGTCATTAGAGTGCTGCCAATGGGTAGTTTCTCTACACGCTTGTAACACTCCAATTTAACTTAGATCAGATTTACTAAATGTATTATAATGTACAATTGTAAATAGCAATAAATAAATATTTTAAAAAAAAAGGTTTTTTCGTAAAGTCAAATATATTTATGGAAATATCCATATTTTAACATATAAACTTTCATGGTTCTGATAAGGCAATTTTTCTTAAGCTACCAATTCCATCTTTTGTATATATTTAAATAATCTTAATTGATATTATTTTCGCTCAGTGTGCTTTATTCTATGTCAAATAAACATACCGTTTTGTGATTTAATGACCTTATAAGGGCAAAATATTAGTTTCAAATAAATAAAAACTTTTGAAACATTTTATTATATATCTCAGGTTCTAATTTGTTTAATTAGATCTATTTTGTGCCCTATGTTCGTGATCTATGTTTATAGAGCCCTAAACCACTGCCAAGCTTGGTTTAGATTGGTTGAACCATGTTGAAGTTAATTCTATATATATATATAATTTATTCAAATATTTGGGGCTGGTATTTATCTATTAAATAAATCAAATGGTATCCTTATTTAACAATTTTAAAAACAACATTATCATTAATAACATACCATACCTTAAATATAAATTCACACCTCACATCAAAATTTAAAAAATGTTAAACAGGCTATTTTGCTCAGGTCATCAAATTCAAGTCAAAATAATCCAATGAAAAAGTCAATGTGTGTAACAATAGCAATAGTGCAGCATGCAGCTAAAAACCAACACATTTTTGATTTTGATAACACCATAATTTTACATAAAGAAAACAATATGTTCAAAAGAAAAATATTTAGGTCAATTTATATGTCAGAGAACATCAATGATACAGGAAATTTTAAAACAGATACAAGGAATTTGAACCAATATTATGCAGAGATTTTAAGTAAAATAAATTTATGAAAAATATGGGAAACATTTTTTTTACTATTTACCATTAATTTGAATTTAATAATTGGAACAAGAAAAATCAAGACCAAAATACAATAATAATAATCCTGACCTGAGTGTTTGGAAGGTTATAAATAGTTTATCTGATAGTGGATAGTGTGTTTTTAATCTAAAATTAAAGTTTTAAAAATTAATGAAGTTCTAAAAAAATAGGTAACTAGACATAAGATTATTAATAATTAATTTTATTTTTTATTAATTGACTTTTTCATTGGATGATTTTGACTTGAATTTGATGACCTGGGCAGAACAGCCTGTAAAACTAAGCTGTTGAATGTTTAGATTGTCCTTGAGGATGGTCGAATTGGCCGAAACGTTGGACTACTATTCATAAAGAATATTGAGACTTAATAAGGATACCATTTGATTTATTTAATAATTAATTATATATGTTACTTCAACTTGCTAATGAAAATGGATGTACTAATTTTTTTAACAAGAAGTGAAGGCGTGCGCCTGGTATTTAATGTTTTTTATCTAGCAGGGCAATGCTCCACTATTGGTATATTTGAGGATGTTTATACATTAATTGAAGACGGTAACTATAGCAACATATAGAACTAACTTCAACACGACTCAACCAATCTATACCAAGCTTGACAAAGGTTTAGGGCTCTATATATTGCACGAAAGGGCACAAAATAGATCTAATTAAACAAATTACAACCGGAGATATAAAATGAAATGTTTGAAAAGTTTTTCTTTATTTGAAACTAATATTTCGCCTTTATAAGGTCGTTAAATCTAAATTTTGTAGTGTACGTTATATTCAGCTTGCCAATTAGTACAAAAGCCAGGAAGAAAAAAAGGCAATTATCTCAATCCAATTTTTGATTAGTTTAATGAAAACTATGTATAATTACTAGTCAAAGTTGATGAATCTGCCAAGTATAGGTAGGGGGAAATAAAAAATTCCGGCTCTTTCAAAACCTTAAAAAAACATTAATTTTTCATTCGGAGGTCTTTATCTTAAAAACTAGAAAATTATTTAAAGAAAAGTAAATTTACTGAAATATTAGTCCTAATAGAGCTATTTACGTTCAATAGTTCTTGAGATATAGCTTTTTAAAAAGCAATATTTCATAAAAATGTACTGAAAGATTTATTTTGAGAGATCTATATCTCAAAATCTAGTTGATGTATAGATGTCTATTAGCACTCAACATAAAGGTAATTTAACTTACTTTAAGTAGTTTATTACACTTATCTTCGTAGGGGTAGTAGATTTTATGATATTCACATATGAATATAAATTTAGCAAATGAAAATTTGTCCAAACAGCAATAAATGAATTTATATTAGCAAATTTTATGAAAATCACTACTCCTACGAAAATAAATGTCATAAACTGCTTTATAGCTCATTAAACTAGCTTTAATTTGAGTGCTAATAGACATCTGTACGTCACATAGTTTCTGAGATATAGATTTCTCAAAGACTACTGATATGTCAGTACGTTCCATACAACATTTCTATGAAACGTTGCTTTTCAAAAAGCTAAATCTCGAGAACTATTGAACGTAAATAGCTCTATCAGGGCTAACATTTTAGCAAATTTATTCTAATTTTGATGATGTTCTCTTGGATTTTCTACTGTTAGTTGGACCTCATTGTTGGATATTTTGACGATTTGGTAAGAGCCAAATACCAATATTTGCATGATAAACTTTGTAATCACCCAAACCCACAGTTGCTAACCTGACGTCTCCTTCATTTCCTGACTATCATTTTGGGAGTCTCAAAAGAAGTTGGCCTCGAGATCTCCTCTTGGAGAATTATTAGATTCATTACATGTCTGTATTTCGCCATTGTATAGCTAACATCCAATTGACTTGTAATTATTTTTAATATAGTTTTAAACGTCAATAAATAAATTAATTATAAAAAATATATTTATAGGTAAATGAAAGTAAACAACTTTTTTTATAATTTTGTTTCAGTATAATAAAGAAATAATAAGATAAGAGCATGCTGTCAATTTGGTCTATTTTCAAATATACCTTATACAATAATGTGCTAGGTAACAAATTGTTACTAATGATACGTGATGGGAATACAATAGCAGTTGACGCAGTATTAGGTGACATTTGAAATGTCCCCTAATCGAGACACGATCTGTACATCAGCTACGGGAAATGACGACTCATCGACCGAGGATAAGAGATAAAAAACCGAAAATAATATTTCCTGGCTATGTTAATTCCTTGACCATCCCTCAGTAGAGATGACAGTAGATACGGTGACAACTTGTCCCCAAGAGAAACAATACTCCTTATCTCTTCCTGGTTACAAGGGTTACTATATCTGTCCAACGGAGCTCCTGGCTTCATTCTATTTCAAGCTAGAGTATTCAGTAATTCAGAACACAACCTTCCCTATTTAATCAGTAAAATATTTTTTACTATTTGTTTTCTATTCCAAAAGAAACATACCACCCAGTTTTGAGGTGAAATGAATCCTCACTTGTTTTAGAACAGATATTTCTAAATTACTCACTGTGCCAATGCTTTCCAGTACTAATTTTCCAAATGATCCTTTCAGATTGACTAACTCAAATTTCAACAATATTCATAAATTTATCTTTAATTATAATTATCGTTCCAAAATAATACCATATTTCTTAAGCAAAATGGTGACAGAAATATAACAGTTAACAAAAATTTACACGTTATTAGTTATAACGTAAACTTAAGCTTAATCTTTTTTTTTTAAATATTTATTTACTGCTATTTAAAACTCTACATTATAATACATTTAGTAAATCTGATCTAAGTTAAATTTGAGTGTTATAGGAGTGTAGAGAAACAACCCATTGGTAGCACTCTAATGACATTTTACATTTGCTGGTCTCGTGGCCATCTTCTTTTCAGGCACCTCGGAGGATTGTCAGGAATGGAAGAGGATGCAAGGTTACAAACTAGGGGGTTTGAGTGGTTGAAGAGTTTATAATGGAAGGAGTGATATCTGGTTCGGGCTAGATCGGCTACATAGGGAACATTAAGGTCTTTATGTATGATTTTATTTGTGACAAAGTAAGGATTATTGAGGATTTTACGAAGGATTTTGGATAGTAAGGATTGAATGCGAGAGGAATTCAAAGGTTTAGTGGAGCCCCAACGCTCAACTCCATATGTCCAGATTGGCCTTATTACTGTCCTGTAGATCAGTCTTTTGTAATGTGTTGGAATCTTAGACAGTTTGTCTAGTAAGTGCTGTAATAGTCGAAATCGAAGTGCAGTTTCCTGTCTTTTCAGTCTGGTGTGAGGATTCCAGGTTAATCGTATGTCCAAATGTAGTCCAAGGTAGCAGATCTGTTCGACAGGAGTAACATCATTAAATAAAACTGTGGGGCAGTCATTAGGTTTACGACGAAGGGTAAAGGTGATTTAATGGGATAAGCTTAAACTTAACTTCATATTTTGCTTCTTTCTCTAATATAATGGTTACATATTTCATTTGTTACATATATTTTCTTTCTCTCAATTTTATTATTTCATTCCTTATTTTTAATTTTTAAATTATTAATACACTAAAATATTCATATTTCTTTGCATTATACAACTTCAAATTTTTATTTTATTTCCTTAATTATGTTATTTTACCTACTTATTCAATTACCTATATATAAATTTTATTTTACACTTCTTTCATCACTTTAATTTTATTAATTCCATTCTATAGAATATTTATTTTATGTCATACTGTTTATATTTATTTTTTATTTTCTATATTCATTGGTCGTTATCTTGTTGTGTTCTTAGCCCTGATGAAGTCTAGAAGTTCTGACCGAAACGTTGGTATGATTAAATAAGTTACTTCAACTTATTTGTGTATTATTTTGACCGCACCTCCAACAATCTTCTCCTCCTATAAGTTATCCACGGTCAACAATCTCTCATGATTACTAAAATTTACATTTTGCTCTAAACCATATATATATATAAGTTATCCAAGATATAAAAATTCTCCACTTACAACCACCATATACCATATACCACACTATACCACTTATCACCATAACTAGTGACATGCAACCAATATATTACAGGAATTATATATAATTAATTGACTTGTTTTAACTAATAGAAAAGTTTTTATTTAAATAAAAATAAAATTCTATATTATTCATGAATAAACGTTAATTGCTTGTGAAAGAATATTTAATAATATTCATAAATTAATATCAGTTGTCGAGAAAATTAAATTAAATAAGAGAAATGCGGGAAAAATGTATTAATAAGAAAAAAAAGGAATTGGAGGTGCTGGGATTTGAACCCAGGACTTTCAGCATGCGAAGCAGACACTCTACCACTGAGTTACACCCCCTACCTATTATTGTTAACAATAGTACTAAAAGTACATTGCACTAATTAGATAAATTTCAATTGAAAATAAACAGCTATTACAAAACGTACGGAAGTATCTAACAATTTGGACAGTGAAAGTTGGCTTACTTTGATGTATTTCAGTACTCTGAAACATTAAATTGTTGTTTAATAATAGCTGAGTAATAAAATTCTGTTATATTAAAAAAAAAGTTTTATTTGTATGAACAAAACCACTAGACCTTGATGTGTTGACTGTTTTTATTTAAAAGAGAATCTTAGAAATAATAAAATGGGGGAACATGGTTAGGGTGGCTGTCAATAAAGATATCAGAATGGTAAAAGAGAACTATTTATTTATATTTATATATATATTTGAAACGTCGGACATTAAAATAGTTTTTTGTTTTTTTTTAAATTGTTTTTGATCGCAACCCTGACCATCATCTTATATTTGAGAACTATTTATGGTTAACCAACGGTTAAAATGGGCTTTGCCATTCCTGAATGAATGTTCTGTTCCAACTGTGAGGGAGGGGGGGCGCTGGTTAACAATAAATAGTTTTCTTTTACTATTTTGATACCTTTATTGACCGCCACCTAGACCATCAACCTCCAATAATTTATTTCTAAGATTCCTTTTAAAAATCAGTCAACAGATTAGAGTCTAATTGTCTTGTTCATAGAAATAAAACTTTTTTTTTAATATAACAGATTTTTTAATCAACTGATCTAACGGTACTTTTATGACCGTATGATCAACTATCTTCTCCCACTTAGAATTTTTTTTTTTTTACAGCGTCTCTGAAGTACAAGCGAACAAATATTAGGGGTATTCATGATCTTTAGTTTAACATGTTAAATGGAAAAAAAATTGCCTTCTTTTGCCGTGGTAAAACGAAATAACATGTAACATGGCTGAGAGTCTGTTACTAGGTCTGTTAAGAGAATGACGTCACACAATAGACCAGTTGAGCTCGCTACCATTTTTGTTTATTGTATCAGGTTAGTTCTTTTGTGTTTGTGGTCGTTATTATTCCATACCCCTGTTGTTAAATCACAATGGATAATTTTAATAATACAACGGAGAAAAAACACAGAAGAGGTATTAGCAGATCGCCTTGTGTTGGATAGGGGCGATTTGAATTTGTAATGGATAGGATTGCGGAGGAGCTGAAGCTTCGTAAAATCAAAATACAAAAAAAATTTGAATTAAAAAAATTAAAAGTAGAGCTTTTAAAGAAGTCCGATTGACAAAATAATTGAACTTAAAAATATTTATAATTATGTATGCATTCTTACTTATGTATATATTATTATTTATGTATCATTAATTAAATAGAACATTTATACTTTATAAAAAGTGGAAATCATTTAAGACCTCAGCAGTCCCTCTCTCCCTCAAATAGATGTAAGCTTTTTATTTTGGTTCATGAATGATTTCATGTCAAATCAACACATTCTAAATACTTTTTTACCTCATTATCTTATAATCTAATAAAATTTGACACCAAAGTAGTTTCCATAAAGCTTACTGGCACCTAAGAGGAACATCCAAGTTTTATTAAATTATGTTCATCAGTTTTTAAATTATAGCTCTATAGTTTTCTAAATTGTTAATGGCTAGATTTTTAAATACAAATAGCTCCACTCATAATTAGCTATAACATCACTAAGGTAGAAACATGGAATGAGTGACATATTGTAGCTATTTAAATTAACTTTTACCTGACATGTAACATGCTATATATGCTTGTTAGAAAATTTTTAAAAGAAATTACTGAAAATAAATGATTTTATTCTTAAACAATACATAAGGTTTGAAGATAGGAGGATAATGGATTCATTATTACAATAAATACTAAAAAAGTTGGTTGAATGACAACTTTTATTAGATACCATTTTTCTTAGAACATAATAATTTTATTCAAACATGCACAATAAAATATTGAAAATTAGTAACAACCTAAACTCAAAAACTTTCAACAAAGTTGTCAATTAGCTTATCTTCATTCTCTTCCTCACAAGTTTGAAGATCAATAAGACTTTCACACAAATTCCACTTTTCACTCACTCTAGGGATGTTGTAATAAATTGTTTAAATCCAAACTGAAATTTAAATCAAATTCGAAGCAAACAATAACATGAGGCTCTGGAAGGAAAGGTTATAATAATCAGGTTATACAATAATCAGGTTATAAACATAAAGGCTTATAAAACAAGTTACTGAGAAAATCCGCTAGGGGCTCTTATGCATTTAACGTTTAACATGATTTCAAATAGGGCTGGTCACAATCCTATAGTTATAACATTGAATACCTCTATAATAATAAAAATATAAATTAGCCGCATTGGTGAGGCTAATTGGAATAAAAAAGCAATATTGTATATTTTTTATATTATGATACAAATTAAAAAATAAAAATAAATACTAAATAAAACAAAAACATATTGTCATTGACAGCAGTTTAAGTTTTGTAAATACTAAATTTGTTTTATGAAACTTTCAGTCACTTACCTACAAATGGACAGTATAGTTACTGTACTATTTTTCGACAAGATATTGGACATATGGCCTGGGGTGTGACAGTAACCTTCTTGATAAAATCGACTGCAGAGAAGTTTCACTTTATAAAATCGATTTTACATTATTCCGATTTTATAGAAAATGGATAAAGGAACGTTGATTAAATTCAATATATCAAAGTACAACTAAATGGTCTTTAATGTCAGATAGATATTATTGTCATTAAATAGTCTGACACGGCTTAAATGCACATTTTTCCAAAAATCATCTTTTAAATTACATTAACTTTGTTTATTTTAATAAAATAAACAATTTTCATAAAAAGCAATGTTGAACCATAGATAAATGCAGAAGATTAAAGAATTTTATGAATAACTAAAGAAGAGAAATGGAAACATCCAATTCGAATAGGAAGGGCCGAAACCACCCGAACTTTACCGATAACATTGGAGCTTCAGTATCTTTATCAAAATGTTGTTTTTTTGGTAGGAAAGAAACTAATACTCGTTATTCTTACCTTGAGAAACACTATGATTCTAATTTTATTAGCAAAATAAAAAAAAAAATTGTTCATAATAATTTTCGCCTTCCCAGGACTTAATATTTTATTTTTTGAAAATAACAATAAATTAAACACCAGAGCACCAATTTACACCAAGCTTGGAGGATCTATGAGGGGTAGTAATTGAATGTTGAGAGATGTGCACACCAACCCAGATTTTTTAAAGATTGTAATTGTAATTAAGAAAAAAGTAAACAACAAAAAAAAATATTATTTAATTTTTTTAGTAAGTCGACGAAAATTTATTTTTAACAATAAAACATAGAGATTTAAAGATTTTTTCATGTTATTTCTTGTCAAAACAGAATTAGGACCGGATTTAGAAATATTTCTGATAATTCATAAATCGCTAAAAATAATAATAATTATTATGTAATAAAAATTAAATGGAATAAATACAGATTTCAGCTGAGAATTAGGTGAATAATACTAAGTGAGCCACTGTCTCGGGAATAAAGTAGTGTATGATGAATTCCTAGATTATAGTAGAGGATTAGGAGGCTATTGGCGGTTTATTTCTGTCCTGTAATATTCAAGTGGGATGGGTAGTTCAGTGATAAGGCACTGGGTTACTAACTCCAAGGACACGGGTTAGAATTCTGCTTTCGCAGATAATAATTGTCTGTTTTATTGTATCCGTGAGTTAGTCCTGTGAGCCCTCAATGCTTCCTAAAGTGGGTATGCGTAATTGGTTAAAAGTCTTTTTTTTTATAATATTACAATCTGCCACAAATTTGGGCAATGGGTAATAGTGACAATTGTACATTTTCATAAAATATATATACATATAATAAAATTAATAAATAAATAAATTAAATCTCTAAATAGTTAAAACATAGTGGCCGAACATGATTCTGACCAAATCATCTCCTTATACAACCGTTGGCCTAGTAATATTAGTTCCTCAGAATGTACTGACCCCTGACCTTTCATGGGTTGTGGTACAGATTTCATTTTTTTTTTAATTCGTTCAAATTTTTGTTTCTTTTTCTTATTATAACCTAATTATTGATATTTCATGTAGTTTTTGAATAAGAAATATTTCGAGGGTTAGGTAAATCTGAATCTAATAAATCGAGAAGATAAAACATAGGCATATTTTAAAATTTTGTCATTTCTATAAAAATAAATAACAAATTTTCTGCGATTTAAAAAAAGCAAAATAGTTTAGGATGTTCCTCCTTCTTTAAAATTAAAATTAATTTTATAATATTATGTATTATAATATCCATATAATAATTTTATAATATTATGTATTATAATATCCCCCCAACCATCTTCTCCTCATTTAAAATTAAAGAAAACAAATCAGAAATTACAAATAATTTTGCGGAGGAGGAAAAAGAAAAAATATTTATTTATTGTTTAAACGAGGAAATATTGGTTTAAAAAGTGTTTAATTTTGCAAAATAAACAAATCATACAATTAGATATATTTTTAATGTATTTTCCTTTGAATATAATTTTCTTTAATACTATTATCATCTTAATAAAAGCCAAAAAAGAAAACCATAGAAAATTAGTATAATGTTTACAGTACGCACATTTTCCAAGCAAGCTTAAACTCCTCTCGATTACAATATTTCTTTATTTTATCTCTTCCCAGGTTCTTTTCTACTGATCTTCAATCTCTCACAAGATATTTTTCTAACGTGCATAGTTTGGATTATACTTTTAAATTATAACTTCCTTAGTGGAATAATTTGAGATTTACATATCTAGAATAATTGCTAAACGTACTGTGTTGATCTTTCTTTTCTTTATGTATTTGGTGATAACTTCACGGAAATACTTCCAAAATATATAAATTCAATATTCATTTTCGAAACAAAAAGTTAAATCAAAATTAACCACAATCAGTTGAATTTTTACTTTGAGTACTAACACCATGATATATATTTTGAAACATACAAAAAAGTAAATCATGTCATAAAGTACTAGAGTATTATGCTTGATGAGGATGATGTATTTTTTGACACTTACCACTCGAGTTTGGTAGATGTATTGTGTATATTTTTTTTAATATACGCAAAGGGTTCTCTTTGCAAACTAGCTACATAAATATTTAGGAATCATTAGACGATGACAGAAGAATTTCCAATTAAAACAATTCTCTAAAGTGGATAGGGAGGGGGTGAGCGAAGTTGGCTGGCCCTATCATTAATCACAGATAACTAATTAACAGTTAATTATGCCTTGGTAGTATGCACTATCCATCAATATCCTTTTGATTGATACGTCTGTCCTGCGCACATATCCTCCGACCATATCCTGTCACCATTATTGAAATTTGTTGTCGATCCATCTTCGGTCAACATTCAGAACGAAAGTCCTACGTTCAAGTGCTGGTTGTAGAAACTTTCAGTGTGCCCAACTAAAAAATATTTTTACTTGAACACAAACAATGTGACATGGTTTCAGCCGCACTTAATTTTCATTAGGTATAAAAGCTCGTTACATCTACATGATCAGTTGTATTCTATTAACTACAATACATCAAGACTTACGTCTTAGCATCAGGAAAAAGGAAGGGCCAAGTGTGTTTAGTTTAATGGATTTATACCACCATTTTACAAGAAGATGGTATGTTTTAAATTATTTTTAAAAAAGCTTACAGCATAAAAGTTATTTTTAGTGTTTTTCTCAATACATAGCTCTAATAGGTAAAGTTGTCCTTCAGCTTCCTACGTTGTGCTACAGTACAAGGGAAACTTCGGCTTCCGTGTCTTTCCAGAGGTTTTTTACTCCAATCAATCATTCAAGTTCCCTGTGGTCCATTTTCTCCCTGTGTTCAATTTTCTCAGGTCCATTTTACAGCTTTTGTTAGGATTTCCTCTCTTCGGGGAAGGATTTTCTTGTTAGTTGGGTATCATTTCAACTTAACCTCAATAGCTATGTTTTCAGGGCTCAATAAATTTGACATTATCGTCTTAATTGCTAATCACATCCAGTTCCTGGTAATCTATTATGCGTGTTTAAGAAAGGTGCCCCCTCACTTGTGAACTGAAATTCATTATGCCATCAAGTGGCCAAGATAAGTGGTAGGAGACCTGGGCAGCGATCTTGATCCACAATAAAATAGGGATAAGAACCAATTTGAGTAGCTATCTTGACCTGGACAGGTGAAAAAAGAGACAAAACTCTTCAAGAAGGTCTCTTCTCATAAATCATGAGGGAGTAAAACCTTACACTCAGGCGAGAGAGGCGGGGGCGGCGGCAGGAGAATGAGGGAGAAGAACCAAGAGGGAACCCTTATTTCATCTTCATATTCACACCAGAACCAACCTTCAAGCCCCAGGAATATCAAACAAGTAAAATATAATATTTAAATCAATTAGTGCAATGAAACCAAAACTATCACTAACAAACTAACCATCTTGTTTAAACTGTCCAGAAAATTGTTTCAGAAAACTTATAAAGAGAGAATAGAGGTATTTCATTTAAAAGCACATGATATCAATTTATTATAAATAGTCCACTACATCATTACCAGAAAATTACAAGTAGTTCTTTATTCAAACCAGCCATTCCAACACATAAGAATTAAATTTGGGTGATGTCCCCCAACTTTTACTCCGAGGAATATCTAAATTAAACAACGCGCCAGATGCCTTATTTGCATATTGGGCCAAAACTCTACATTCTCCCCTGTTGGAAGACTCAAAGAGTACCTAGGTAATTTAGTTTCACCTTTCAGTAAATTATGGGCCTAAGAAATGATTTTATAATTACCACGTAGGAAGCCAAAACTAGATAGACAGAATCAACACAGATATGAAAGAGGACAGCAGTACCTCATGGAAGTGTAGAGAAGGCTGGTTCGGGGAAACAAAGATGTACTTGGTATGCAGAGCCAACCGAAAGAAAGATTGTGCATTTAGAGAGCAGTGTCGATTTCTTCAAGGAATCATCATTAATTATTTTTTTTTCTCGATCTCATCACTGGCCCAATTTTCGTAGTTAATTGTAATTCCGAGGTAAGTGAAATAATCAACAGGTATTTTAGCTAACGCGGTCTTCTTTCTGCTTATGAAGTTTACTTTACCATGGATTCGTTTTCGAATCATCAATCTTGTGCCCAACGTTTTAACTTTGTCGACCAACTTAAGAAATACTTCTCTTAACACCTGTTCACTGTCCAAAGTTATGATGCCATCTGCATAATAAAGAATCTGGTACCAACGGCATAGCGAAGTACTCTTTGGACCATAGCTTTATGCAGTACTAAGTTAAAAAGCATTGCTGATAGGGCATCTCCTTGTCTTACCTCGGAACTAAACTGTATCTTTCTTGTTATGTGGTTACTAACGAGAACATTGTCTAGAGTTTGGATTGTCATTTTTATCAGATAAATTAGTTTTAGTGGGACGTTATAAACTCTCACGCTATTAATAAACTGAATTTAATCGAGCTTGAGCCGCAAACACTCATGACTTAAGTGGACAAGCTGGTCATTGCTTGAACGCCAACACAAAGTCATAAAAGGTCAATGCCATTACAATCTTCGGGGAGGGTTGTAGGGATGGTTGGGGTTGAATAGGGATTAGGATGGTAGGTTCTGAATGAATTGGGTAAATCTAGATGAAATAACGTCTGGGACATATGGTTACATACATAAGTTATATACATGGGACATAAGTTTAAGTTGGTTACGTAATATTTTCATTTAGCAGCAAGACTTTACATTGAAAGGACAGGATACGTCTGTTGTTCGGAAATTGTGTGGACCCCTACAAAGTCCATATTTCCTGATCGGTTTCAGTTTATAGATTTTATCGCCTGATTTCTAATAACTTAGCCATACAAAATGGTCTGTGTCTATGTGGAAGCCAAGCTCCAAAACGAAAAGTGAAATATAAGAAGATGGTCAGGGTTGCAGTCAGAAGTGAAACAAAAATAGTTTACAACTATTTATTTTCCAACGTTTCGCCCCACTTTGCAGGGCTTCATCAGGGCTAAAAAGATACAACATGAAACTGTCCAAATGAATAAGTTGAACAACGTAAAAGTAGCTGTTCAACTTATTCATTTGGACAGTTTCATTTTGTATCTTTTTAGCCCTGATGAAGCCCTGCAAAGTGGGGCGAAACGTTGGAAAATAAATAGTTGTAAACTATTTTTGTTTCACTTCTGACCGCAACCCTGACCATCTTCTTATATATCAATTTTTACGGTCAATTATATATACATATATTTCACTAAAGTGAAATTAAGTATTAAAGGTAGCAGCCATATACTTCATTTTTCTTATAATCCTTTCCTTAGGAGACTTTAAGTGTGCTGACCAAAAATTGCAGGATGTTAAAAATCGGCTTAGCTATCTAAAGAAACTTCATATTCCATAACTAAGGCATAAAAAGATATTACATGAAATTTAACAAAATGTATATTACATAGATATAGATAGATCTAGGTCCGATGGAACACCATAAAATTAAATATCTATGTCTATTTTAAAATAGTGTTGATATAAATGGTAATACAGATAGTAAAGGCATTTAAGCAATAACCGTCCTTATGATGGAAATTGTTATACTGCCTTCAGGTGTCTTCAAGAACGCAGCCTTGCAGAACGGAGAATGGCAAGTCTTTGTGACGAAGGGAACAGGCCAGAAGGGCCTTAAAGTTCTCATCTTCTCCCCTTCGTTTTAAACTTGCTAACAATTTAAATTATCCCCGGAACTATTTGGCCAACTCTGGGCTCCAGTGACCCGGCCTTTCACGTCTTTGATGCCTGGAGGAACCCTTTATTGGCCCTCCTCTTGGAAATAGTTTCACTTTTAATTGAGATTACAACTCAGGGAGGGTGGCGATTAGATTTTTCCTTGATGTCTTGTCTCATCTCTTGCAGTATAACATCTAACGACATCTTTTTTAACAATTTCATTAAAAACTCCTGATCAAATCTTTATTGTCATATTATTATCACTTACTGAGCTTTAAAAACACACACACATGTATATACATAATGGAGTATA
>NW_027108625.1:1138334-1142461 GCF_000696795.3 Halyomorpha halys | reverse complement strand
ACAATAATCAGACCAATTTGGACATATGTAATTGAGCTCTGGGGCTCCACCAAACCATCAAATTCTTCCCGCATCCAATCGTTACAATCCAAAATCCAACGTAAAATCCTTGATGTTCCTTATTACGTCACAAATAAACTCATTCACAAAAACCTTAACATCCCATTCGTTGCAGATTTGACCCAAAACAGATATGCGTCTTTTCATTCCAAACTCCTTAACCATTCTAACCCATTAAATCCTTATCTTTCATCCTTAACAATCCCTGATAATCCTTCGAGGCGTCTGAAAAGAAGATGGCCACGGGACCTTCTAATTTAAATTAATGTTTGAAGTACCACCAATGGGTGGTTCCTTCCCATGATTTTCAAGTGTATATGAAACATACTACATATTTACCTATTGTATTATTTTGTACAGTTGTAAATTACATTAAATAAATAAAGTACTGTAAAGGGACTGAATCATGAATATAAATTAACTGGTTCGAAGTATCAGTCTTGCATTTGATAAACAATGAAATTTCAGAAGCAATTGTTGATACAACGGATCCATGGATTCCACTTCAAAATGTTGTCATTTAGTGAGTGATAATACCATTAAAATATTAGAGTTGGTCCTGGAGTAATCTTTTAGGGTACATTATCGTTCCATTCTTCCACATTTTTTATTATATTTCTGTTTAGTCCATTAAATATTTTCAGGTATGACGGGGCGCTGCTCAAATATGTGGGATAGCGCGACCATCTGCTTTCTCTCCCTCTCCGCTAGCGACCAACTACATCGTTAATCACTAACCAAATCATCTCTAATATCGATCATTAATATTTATACCACGGCAACAAATGTCTTCAACGCACTTCATTATTTTCTAGATTTTTTGTTTTGTTTTTTGTTTAACTGCTCTAGGTGATAGGACATCGTAAATGGTTGATGTAAAAAAAATATATTCATTTTTTTAGGTACCAATTGTAAAATTGTCAATATTTGTAAAGGAAGTATTAGTTATTTTACTGAATAGTAAATAATCTTTAAAATAGTTTATTTTGTAACCTAAAGTGAAGATGCAACTGGATTTGAAATGCATCTTTGGTGTATTCAGTAAGAGACATTTTTTAAATTAAGTGAATATAAACACTTCGGTCGTGATATGGTAGTCATTTCTTTGCTTCCTTTGTATTCTTGCAGAAAATTCAAATATATATATATATATATATATATATATAATATAAATGACTCCCACGGTTTTCGGTAAAAGAATATTCTTTTATTTGTACCTCTTCACTATACTCATATACAACTGTCAAAGCTAGTATTGCAATAACAACTGACTCAGGCCGTAACTTATACTATATTCCATAGTCAATTATTGACATTTTAATTTTAAAAAATACATTTTACCTTTTATTACGCGATATATATTTTAGTGGTGTATTAAAAATATTTATAGAACTTATTTCTAATTTTTTTTTAAATATCCTCTTTTATCCATAAAAATTTGTTTATAATATAATAATAGTATTTATTTTATTATTATTTCACCATGTTTTAAACCCAACTAAATCTTTTCACAACAAAATTCATATATTACTATCGTCTGTTCTTATTTAAACATCAGCTAGACATGAAAATTAGAAATACTGTGTGAGGCAAAATATTTGGTCCAATAAAAAAAAATTTATCATATAACATTTCAGTTGCGTAATATAAATATGTTTTATTTAGAACCATTTTCTTTTCAAGGGTACATGTTTATGATGTATTCTGGAATTTCAAAGTGAAGAATGTATTATCAATGTAAAATTAGTAGAGCATAAAATGTTGGAAGTATGATAGTAGCTTCCTGTCCCAGAAAAAAAAAAAAAATAAAACAGAAAACAGAAAACGTCGTAAGTTGTTGCCTTTGAAAAGAAATTTTCTTAATCTATCTATATGTATAAAAGGGTGCGGTCGAATCTTTGTCCACCATAAACTTTTCTATTAGTGAACCGATTTTCGTGCAGTTTTTTTCAAATTGTTCTATTTCGTCGTGAGAAGGTCTAAAGATGAGGATTTCATTCTGGATTCTCCAGTAGAAAAACAGTTATGAACAAAATTAAGCGTACGGCACGGGGTAAAGTTGGTCAGAATTTTTTTTTTTTAAATAAAGAAAATCATAATCGTTTTTAAGGTTGTCCTAAAGTACTAAATACCATTTTTCAAATATTGACAAATCCATATATCGATATAGCGAAAGTAATAAATTTTTTCCTTTGATTTATTCGGAACATTTTTTTTTTTTTCGTCCGGCGACTATTATTCATATAATTCTCATAACTCCTCTTTGTTTTATCCGATTCCTATATTAATAGAACCGTTGGAATGCTAAATGTTTGCTCTTTCTGCCGATATTGACGACATATGCGAAATATGGGAAAAATTCACATTTTTTATTTTATTTTTCCGGTTCTGATTTGTTAAATTAAACCAGATTGTGCTCTCTAGTGCAGTTTATAGACCCCTAAACCACTCCCAAAAGTTATTTCCATTTTTTAGATTTTTTAAAAGAAATCGAAGGTGAAAATTTTATTTTCCGATTTTTTTGAAAATTTGAAATTTAAGGGTTTTTCGAGGTGCCAGAAACGAATACCGACTGTTGTTTCACTTCTAAAACATCTTTTTATCAGACTTTCATAGGACAGTTGGTCTCAATATTTTTAACATGTTGAGACACAGGGAGGGTTTTTATTTAAAAACTAGGTAGTATAAACATGAAAATACCTTAAATAATAAGATTGTATTCAATAATAACAAAAAATAACATAAATCGGACCAGTATTAAAAAAGATACTGCGAAATCAGTCGTTATCAATTACGTTATCATGGTTAGCGTCTTTTATACATCATGAGTGTCATCGCATTTACTGATTCAATACATGTTACCAAATCATAATTATAAACTAAAAACAATGATATAAATCAAACTATCGTGTTCCTTAATTTTGTATACATCCTCAAATATAGTAATAGCGAAGCACTGCAGGCCAGATAGTATATTATAAAGGATAAATAGGTTCACATAATTAAATGCCTGGCTTATGAAAACTTTTTTATCATTATGAGCCAAGAAATAAAAAAAAGTGTAAGAAAAATAGACAAACTGTTAAACTGGTGGTCCTTAAAAATAGTAAATAATTCATGTTACCTAATTAGTGTATATTAACAATAGATATATATTATATTTTTTGTGTTAATAAGCCTAACTATATCGGAATTACTTTTATATGAAGTATACAATACGGGAAAGTTTGCGATCCCGACAAATATCAAATTATAGTTTTTGACTAAAATAAACGTTTTGAGGTCCTTGAATCCAAATTACCAAGTCATACAAAATATTCTGAACGTGTGTATATGATCAGCCTAGGTCAATAATGAAAAATTGTAGAAAATTGAAATTATATAATTAAGGCGGGAGTGCCACTTTATAAAATAGATTTTTTCAATTTTTTTCTATTTTCTCAAAAACAGGTCCAATGATTTTTTTTTTTTTAAATTGAGTATTATGGTACAATTAAATGATTTTTAATATCTGTTAGATCTTATTCTAATTGAAATAGTTTGAGAGGGCGTAAATGGAAAATGTTTAAAATTAATAAAATTTAAAATTGGGTTCCTTAATTCCTTAAAATTCATTCCTTTTTAATATATGTTAGATCTTATCCTAATTGAAATAGTTTGACAAGTCTTTGATAGCAAATTTTCAAAATAGCTTCTCCTCAACTACCTTTAATTAACTACCTATCACAATTTTTCCTAAAAAATAAAAATGGGTAAATGTAAACTGAGAAAGGTTTTGATGATTAACTTAAGAAGATAAAAAGACATTCCAGTTTAAAAAATACGTTTCTAAAAATAAGAGTATTAATATTGACGTACTATATATCATTAAAAACCAAAGCTTTTAGACATAATAATATAGAAAGCAGTAGAAGTTAATGAAGACTAACAAAAATAATATCGGCTATTATAAGTTATTATCGACAAAAATAAGTTCGGGCTAGATCGGTTACATAAGGAACATTTAGGTCTTTATGGATGGTTTTATTAGTAACAAAATAAGGAGCATTGAGGATTTTACGAAGGAT
>NW_027108625.1:1136048-1138284 GCF_000696795.3 Halyomorpha halys | reverse complement strand
ATATAATAGACACTCATAACTCCGTTATCCTAATTAGATTCTTCTGAGTCGTATCCTTAATGATTGAGTTGTGAAGTTACTCCATAACTCAGCATGTAATGTCCTCGTTCGCATATTGGAGACCTCTATTATATCTCTCTCTCTCTCTTGGAAACCATCAAGGCGGCATTGTAATCGGGAAGTGCTATCTCGGAGTGAGCTAAGAGGGAATAGGGGAGGCAAGGACCATTACGAGTCGACCTGTTTTAAACTTCTACGAGGGCCTCAGCCATTTCGTAGGGCCCCTAACCTCAAGCGACCTCTATTTTTGTGTCATAGAAGTTATTTACGGGGGCTTTCTAATGAAACTGCACTCCTATCTTGTAATTCATTACTTCTTAGTGGGGAAGCTATCTCTTTTATCTCGCTAACGTTTGCACCGCAAAATGAGCAGACATCGTTATCTTGTACTATCCACAGGAAATTTTTCTCTAGTTTAAATGTTATGGAAGCATGGAGTGCTTTTTTAAATAGGAATATTTCATAATGTTTATGGAACTCACTTTTAAACCTTAGCCTATGTACACTAGAGATTGGATGAGCTTTATATATTATAATAAAGAAAATAATTAATTTTTTTTTTTGTCATGCCATACAAGAGAAAATAAAAACCTGTACCAGTACGACCTTTAATGCGACAGAAATTTGTAAGGAATACATTAAAGGTTCAGTACTTCAACTGTTTCTAGAATAACGGATGTGCAAGGAGGTTTCTTTAACCCTCTTAGAAATAAAAGTTTAGTAGCTGAAATATGTGCCCTTGTATTTGTTAATAAATCAGAAACACGCTGGTGAAAAGGACAGCTTATCCTGAACCCTAAGGAAAATTGACTTCAGATCATTTAGGTTAGATTTTTAATTTCTTTCCTATCTATATTTCTGAGAATTAAAATAATAGAAATAGCAAAATACTATAAAAGCGAAAAACTTGATATCCATTGTGCCTGTGTAGCATTTTTTTTTTGTTAAATGTGTTAAATTAATTAATAATAGAATTAATAAATTAATAAAATTTCAGATATATCAAATATTATTGTAGACCTGATTGTTTTTTTGTTGTTTTTTGTTTCGTAGTAATATTAATGTTGATTGAAGTTTCATGTACTCAATGGTCTTACTTTTTTCAAGATTTTTTTTTTTATAATTTATTTATTGTTATTTACAACTGTATAAAAACATATACAACAAGTAAATTTGCTTTAGGTGACATAACGACATGATAAAATCGTGTGGAGAATCTACCCATTGATAGAACGCCAATAACACTTCTAGAGAAGAAGATCTTGAGGTCATCTTTTCAGACGCCTAGTAGGATTATTAGGTAATGAAAGAGAATCCAGGTTAGAAACAAGTTGATTTGGGAAGTTTATCATAGAAGGATTGGTAACTGGTTCTGGCCAAATCGGCAACATATGAGACATTGAGGTCCTGCTGGATGACTTGATTCGTGACAAAGGATTTTACGAAGGATTTTAGACTGTAAGGATTGGATTTAGGAGGAATTTGATGGTTTAGTGGAGCCAAAGCTCAACTCCATATGTCCAGATGTGCCTTACAGCAGTCATATAGATCAGTCTTGTGTAATGGATTGGCAATTTAGACCGTTTGTCTAGTAAATTTTCTGATAGTCTTTTCCCAAGCTAAAATAATATTAAAAATCAAATAATAATGTAAAATGTATAATACGTATTTAGTTATATAATTAATTGTAGAAAATATGTATCATAAAACATATATTTTCTTACCACGAAGGTAATGTAAGTATTGTGATGTAGTTCTCATTGAATCAATTCCTTTCAGAACCCTCAGTCCAAAAAATACAATTTCAATTATTATATGTTATAATTTCTTCAATAATTGGATAAATATTTTTACTTATTTTTATTTATTTATTCTAAGTTGCTGAATATGATATATGCTGGTTTTGTAGTAACAAAAAACGCTTTTCTGTAGATTGCAGTTCCTGAACGACTCTCAACAATTTTGATGAGTTACATCTCAAGTATTTTCTGTTAAAATCTTGAGTTTTTTATTGATGATCGATACCTGAGAATAAGGATGGACAAATATGAAAATATAATTTTATCCAGCACCGAAAGAATAGTAAATATTCAGGTATAATTCAGTAAATATTCAGTAAATATTCAGGTATAATTCAGTAAATATTCAGGTATAATTCAGTAAATATTCAGGTATA
>NW_027108625.1:1097156-1134603 GCF_000696795.3 Halyomorpha halys | reverse complement strand
TGCCACAACCGCGTGCAATAAATATTAGTGCAATTAGTATTCATTCATATAACATATAAAGACGAAATTGAAAAAAAATTAATAAATATACTAACAAAATAAAATGAAAAAAAAAGAACGAAGTATCAAAAATAAACTAAATATAAGATTAAAATTAAATTATTAAAGTCTATACTACTACATCCCATAAAGAGTAAAGGGTAGAGAACTTTGTTAGTAAGTACTGTTACAAGACCAACAGTTGTGCAAGGAAGTGATTTGAACAGAATCATGCTCGACTCCCATATATTTACTCAATTAATGGTACCCAATTTATGAGGCTGGATAGACTCCTGGCAGGTTCCAGAACCCACAGGGTTGACTCACGGCTATAGTGTAACAGAAAACAATTTTCTGTCCTAGCAGTTTGTAGCATAGTGCCTTTCCACAGTGCCACCGTGCTCCCAAATGTAGGATTACTATTATGAAATTAGTAAATAGATAATAATAAATATTGATTAAATAATTAATGGAAGAAAAATGTTAAAATAAAAATAAAATTGTTACGTGTGAGATAACCATTCACATCTATATATAATTTTCGAATTCAGCGTTGGGAACTCTAAACCAAGTATTGCCTCCCTCATGTAGAAGGCATTGCTTCAAGAGATTCCGGCACTTCACTGGTAACTAGTCATGTTTCCGATTATATTATTGAACAAAGTTATTCATTAATCCACAATTCATTATGCGATCATTTTTTTTTGGGGGGGGGACTGCATTTGTAGGTTGATTGTGGAGGTTACTTTTACGTAATCTGCTTTAATAATCGTAGAATCAGTTGCACTCGGGCTAATATTGAGTTAAACCAATGCATTTCACGTAGTAATTCTAATAACCTATACAACTTAAAATTATTTTAGATATATATTCATTACATAAGATGTACTACACTATTAATATAACTGAATCGATCAAGAGATGCTAGAAAGATGGCAGGACAAGAAGGAGGTTGTAGGGGAAAGAATGCTCTGGATTTATGCCCGTGCCTGGAGAAAAAGATGGAAGAATTAATGACGCCCTGCAGAGGAACGTCGCCCGATTTGTCAGGAAACCTAAGCGCATAAGGGGACTCCCTCGGAAGGGGACTGGAGAAAAATTGAATACGTCGCTTCGAAGTGAGAGGGAGGGGGTAATTTCCACGGCCTTGCCAATCTTTCTTCTCGCATATTTTCTCTCCTTCTTAAAGATTAAACACTAGTCTAGTTCCCTAGAAGAATATGTTTTTGAAAAATATCACGAATATCTATTTTAATGGAGAGAGCTATCCAAACTTATACTAGGTTACTGCACTTCATATATTCATTTATATTTTTCTTTTTGATGAATTAATGACCCTGAAAGCAGTTCGAATAATGCCAACTTATTGAAATCTGAAACTTTTTGTGAGCTTCATAATTAAAAAAGGCAAACAGGCATGAATTTTTAGATTTTTGCGTCCAAGTTCTGAAATATTAATATTCCGAAGAGAAATTATAAATATTAGTCTAATATTATGTTCAATCTTTCCTATTCATTCTGGCTCTACAACATTGGATTCGTTAGTTACATTAGTAGACTGCTGTAATAGATACAAGGACCCGCATCAGCTAAGGCAATAAACATGAGTACAAAGTCCAATATTGCACGTTTTTTCTAATACCATACTTAGATATTACTACTTTGAGATGAAGTGCTACGATTGTGCAAAATTTCGAATTAAAGTTATCGATAGAAAAACATGTTTTGAGTCCTAAGAATCGATATAATTAAGTCTCACAAAATGATGTGTATGTGAACAACCAGGCTCAAAAAAAAAAAGTCAAACGAAACTGAAAATACATATTCATGGTTGGTGTATGCATGCAATATTACTGCAACTTTTTCGATAAAATTTATTTACCGAAGTGCCCTTTAAAAAATTATTTTCGACTTTCTCAAAAACGGCTCTAACAATGAAACTGAATCAAAATTATATTTAATATGATGTTGCCCTATAGTATACTTTAATAATATTGCTCTTACTCTTGTAGAACAGACCCGCTAACTTGGAGTACATCTGGACAAACGAATAATTTGGAAACATCACACAAGACTGAAAAGACAGGAAAAGGTATTCCAGTACTTACAGTATTCCATTACAGCACTTACTAGACAAACGGCATAAAGTTCTTATTCATTACAAACAGCTGATCTACATGACAATAATAAGACCTAAGACATAATCTGGACATGAGTTGTGCTTTTGAGCTCCACTAAACCTTCGAGTTTCTCACGTATCCAATCTTTACAATCCAAAATCCTTCGTAAAATACTCAATGCTCCTAACATCATACATAAAAACCTTTATATTCCATATGTAACTGATCTAACCCGAACCAGATATCATTCTTTCCATTGTAAGCTTTCTAACCAGTCAAACCTACAAGTTTCTATCCGTTCCTGACAATCTTAGGAGGCGCCTGAAAAGAAAATGGTCACGAGACCTTCTAAAGTAAAAACGTTATTAGAGTGCTACCAGTGGGTAGTTTCTCAATTTTTTAGGTGAAAAAATCCAATATTTCCAATGCGTACTCCTGTTACTATTTTCTTTTTTTACTCCTTTAATTATGAAATTCTTTAATATTTTGTATTTATCCATTGTTTATTGTTCTAAAAACGTCTGACATACGAGGGGATTGTCTATGGGTTACCGCTTTATTCTAACCATGGTTGGGGGTGAAGTTTTCATTTTGTGTAACCACCCTCCGAGACCCTCATTCCTTAATTAATTTTTTTTTTTAAATACTTTTTATTTATTGATTGATATTACAATCTGTCACACAGTTTTGGGAAATAGGTAATAGTGATGATTGATCTCATATATACTAAAATAAAATAAAATAAATAAATAAATGAAAAAAAAAGAAAAGGAAAAACTCATTTAAAATATATTCAAACAGAAGAATAAACAAAATGAACATAATCAAACTATGTGTATGAAAAATAAATAAATAGAATAACATGACGATAAAATATCTCGTCACATTTACACTCTTATATACAATATTTACACAATCGATCTGAGAATCCCTTAGCCTACTCTATTCCCCACGTGTACGGGGTAGAGCAGAGCTCAAAAGATCCCAGCGCATCCCTCTCGCCACATCACTGGTAGTGAGCCAGTGGAGGCTGAGCAAGTGCGCTAAAGCCGCAAACTCTCAACTTGAGTGGAGAATCTGACCATTGCCAGAATTCCAATTGTCCATTTTTATTTTAATAAGTCTCTTGGCCACTGCCGTTTTAACCTTCTAGGTGGGGATGGATGGAACTAGATTAGGTTTGAACCAAAGGATTAGGATCTTAATTAAATTAATACCAACAATTGTATTCATAAACGTAGTGGACTGTATGTGGAGATGTAAAAAAAAAAAAAAAAAACTGGCAAACAGGCACTAAATGAGAGTGGACGGAGTTTGGTTGCTGTAATGATCAAAATTTTTTTAAACCACAAGACAAACTAATACGTAGACTGGGTCCGGTAATGCACTATAATAGACATAATCAACAATAAAAATGTCCTAGCAAACACATAACGTACGAACATGGAGCTGGTAATACATTATACTAGACGACTAATTGGCCAAAACTGATTTAAGAAGTTGCTAAGCGACGTCTTATCAACTGTTTCTTTTACTCTTGATTATTGCAATTAATTAAATAATTAATTATTACAAAATATTAACAAATTATTTATTAAACATGGTGTTACCTTCAACTTTTACATTTCCACCTAAAGGTACCTTTGTTTCATATGCAACACTTATAAATAAATGTGTTGTAGTCCTTCCATTATTTACTACATAGCTGATATACAGGAGGAGGATGAGCAAATGAAGCCTACAATAATTGCTTTTAACAACAAAACTTCCTCAAGGTAGTATCCTTGGTCCCATCCTCTACACCGTCTATACAGCTGACATCCCAATGAATCCTAACACTATCCTCACCACGTATGCCGATGACACATGTATGCTCGCGGTTAACCCATTAACCGTATTCCAAAATCTCCAATCCGATATCACAGCCCTCGAAGAATGGTGTCGTAATTGGAGGATTAAGATAAATTCCAACAAACCCCCTCATATCACCTTTACCCTTCGTCGTAAACCTACTGACTGCCCTTCAGTTTCATTTAATGATGTTACTCTTACCCTCGAACAGATCCGCTTCCTTGGACTACATTTGGACAAACGATTAACCTCGTCGATTTCGACTATTACAGCACTTACTATAAAAACGGTTTAAACTTCCAAAACATTACAAAAGACTGATCTACATGACTGTAATAACGCCAATCTGGACATGTGGAGTTGAGCTTTGGGGCTCCACTAAACCTTCGAATACCTCTCGTATTCAATCCTTACAATCCAAAATCCTTTGTAAAATCCTCAATGCTCCTTACTTTGTTACAAATAAAATCATACATAAAGACCTTAATGTTCCCTATGTAATCGTTCTAGCCCGAACCAGATATCACTCCTTCCATTATAAACTCTCTAACCACTCAAACCCCCTAGTTTCTAATCTTGCATCCTTGTCATTCCTGAGAATCTTCCGAGGTGCCTGAAAAGAAGATGGTCATGAGACCAGTTAATGTACAATTTCATTAGAGTGCTTCCAATGGGTAGTTTCTCTACACGCCTGTAACACTCCAATTTAACTTAAATCAGATTTACTAAATTTATTATAATGTACAGGTGTAAATAGCAATAAATAAATATTTAAAAAAAAAACAACAAAACTAAGGCACCAGTAGACACACTTGACAAAATGGTCAACGGATATATCTGCAAGAGACAAAGCAGAAAAAGCCCAATTAAATGGAAACGAAGTTACTTAAAAAAAAAGAAAATATGTTCGTTTCTGCTTCCTTTTGGTACAATATTAGTTGAACTAGTGATAACAAGAAGATTGAACAACACATCACTTCTAAACACTCAGTCTAAAGTAAGTCTTGTAAAAATTGAGGTTAAGAATCGCTCTGGCTCTGAGAATGAAGAAGCAGAAGACCCATATCCATGAGGGACCACGTCAGGAAGTCAAAGGAAGAAAAGGAAACTTGTTACCTATGCCCAAGAAAACAGGACACCGAAGTGAATACAATCTGTTCATCAAATTACAATCGTGTATGTAAAGTCCACTGATCACAAAAACTAGAAAAAAATGTGCGAATTGTAAATAACTTTTGATAATATAAGATATTATTGTAAATAATATTTTCTGTTTAATCACTCTGGCCAAACCGGAATGGTATTTAATGTTATTAACCAGAATAGAATAAAACGTTACGATTTTTTTATCTGTCTACATATTTTAAAAATCCATTAATTATAGCTGTTTTACCATTATTCTCACTAGAGGTTGGAATGCTTACTCTAGAGTTAACAAAATAAGTAAGAAATTCAAAATTTATATTAGGGTGCTAAAACGTTACCACGTTAGCACAAAGAGTGGTTTCCTATGTGTTTGTTTCAGACCGTGATATTAGGAAGGTTAAATGTGTCATTTTGTCATGGATTCCACATAGATTTACTAAGTTTAATCAAAGTCGATAAGTTTTGAGAGAATCCTAAAAAAGAGTAAAATCGAATCTATTAAGGAAATTGATAAGAAACCTTTTTTTATCAGGCATTTATTTTTCTCTCATTAAATAACAAAATTATATCAATTTATTATGTATTCACCACTATTATCTACATATAACCTGCTCCCATCTTCCTGGCAGTTTATCATTTCCTTTCTCGTAAAATGTGGTTGGATTGGACTGGAAGAAGTTTTCGACAGCCTCCATTTCAGAGGTTAAAAAAAATTTTAATGAAATGTATGCCACACAAAACGTTGACAAAAAATGAAGTCTTCCCTGCGTAATGAAAACTAAATCTTTTAGTCATGATAACTCATATCGGGTAGATAAGAACAGAACAATAGATTCTATTCTAGCTGTATTAGAAGTTACCTTAGATTTGGCCTAATATAAAGTTGCACTTCTGGGACGTAAATTTGCCTTTATCCCGAGCATACGGGCATGTATATTCCATTGGTTGTAATCCATTATTTTTCTCTCCCTATTTATTCGAAGGTACACGGTTTTGCTACATTTTGTTATACCTTTATATTCATAGTAGGACCGAAGTTATTATTAGTTATTCGCACCTACGGAGACACTAAAATAAGAACATTTATATCACAGAAAAATAAAAAAAGAATTTTAATTTATTTATTTATATTTACAACTGTACATAAATACATCAAGTAAATTTGAGTAAATCATTATGGTATGGTACAAGCATGTAGAGAAACTACCTATTAGTAGCACTCTAAAAACATTTTTACAATATAAGGTCTCGAGGCCATCTTCTTTTCAGATGCCTCGGAGGATTTTCCTGAATACAAGAGGAAGCAAGATTAGAAACTAATGGGTTTGAGTGGTTAGGGAGTTTGTAATGGAAGGATTGATATCTGGTTCGGGCTAAATCGGAACATTAATGTCTTTGTGGATGATTTTATTTGTGACAAAGTAGGGAGCATTTAAGATTTTACGAAGGATTTTGGTTTGTAAGGCTTAGATACGAGAGGAATTCGAAGGTTTAGTGGATCCCCAAAGCTCAACGCCGTATGTCCAGATAGGCCTTGTAATAGTCATGTAAATCAGTCTTTTATAATGAAATGGAAGTTTGGGCCGTTTGTCTAGTAAGTCCTGTAATAGTCGAAATCGACGGGCAAGTTCTTGTCTTTTCAGTCTTATGTGAGGATTCCAGGCTAGTCGTTTGTCCAGATGTAGTCCAACGTAGCGGATCTGTTCTACAGGGGTAAGGGCAACATTATTGAAGTATACTGTAAGGCAGTCAGTATGGTAAAGGTAATTTGTTATATAGGAAGATGGTCAGGGTTGCGGTCACAAGTGAAACGAAAATAGTTTACAACTATTTTATTTTCCAACGTTTCAAAGGTAATTTGATAGGATTTGTTGGGGTTTATTTTAATCCTCCAATTACGACACCATTCATTGAGGGCTGTGATATGGGATTGAAGAGTTCAAATAAAAATTTGAACTTTTTGCCTTCCATGCTGGTAACTGAAAGTTTTTTGATACACCTCACCAGACTTTTTTTCTGCTACTTCCCAATTGAATGAGTTCGTGATTAAAAGTCAATTTCTTATTATCGAACCAATAAAATAATATTTTACTTATTGTTGACTAAACTACCACTGAGAACACTTTTCTAGAGACAAAAGTTGCGGACACTTTGACAAAGAGGTTTGTTTTGCCTAGATGAACACAGAGAAGGCACAAAAAACTCGTACCCCGCTGTTCGAACATAACAAATGCCATTAAAACCCCAGGGGACATAGCCGTTCCCAGAACCTGAGTATTCTGAGGTGGTCTTGGGTCCATTAGGTTGTGGTACCCGTTACCTGTGGTCACTGTTTGCAAACACGGCAGAAGACACGGTAATTATTGCGGTGCCTTTCGTGTCGCATCTCTCACGTTTGCCGCTCCCGGTGACGGGCCAGTGCAGGTGTCATGTATCTTTTGAGGTTACCTGATATATATTCTTGTTAATAGGTCAGAGCCAGGTCTTTCAAATGAAAACAAATGGGTTTTTTCAGTATTACCTGAAATTTTACCGAATGCATTTCCTAAAACATATTTGTAATTATTTCACATTTTTCTAGCTTCACAGGAACGAGTTAGAACAGGTGTTTTAATTCGAATAAATTTATATATAAGAGGTGTAGATAGTTGACCGTAGATTAATGATTGGAGAAGTTTGTCGGGGGGTGCGGTCAGCAAAGAACAACATAAAGAAACAAAACCATATTTATTTATTTTATGCCGACGTTTCGACTTGAATTTCAGGTCTTCATCAGGGCTATAGAACAAAAGAGATAACAACAACATTTAGAGAAACATACAGTTGAAAAAGAATAGTATACAAACAAATTTAGAATTATACAAAATATTGAATTAAATCATAAATGATAAGAATTGATAACTGATAATTGATTAATAAAAAAAAAATTTTAATTGATTGATAATCGTGGAATTGGATGGTAGTAGATTGAAATCAGTGACAGATGAAATATAATATCATGTAGGTAAGAAGATATGTATAATATAAGATATGCAAGTAGTGTCTAGAAAACTGAATAATAAATAAATTGAATCTACAAATTGAACACTATGACAGACAATGAAAAATAGTGAGTGGCTTACATCTGAATTACAGTGTTATATTTCTCTAAATGTTGTTGTTATCTCTTTTGTTCTATAGCCCTGATGAAGACCTGAAATTCAGGTCGAAACGTCGGCATAAAATAAATAAATATGGTTTTGTTTATTTATGTTGTTCTTTGATGACCGCACCCCCTGACAAACTTCTCCAATCAATAGTTACATATAATGTTGTTTGTTTTTTTATGTTTACAGGCGTAAAACCTTTTGGTCATCAACGCCTAAGGAATGTTATAATTAAGTTATCTACATTCTCACAGACTAATTCACATATGCACATGATTCCAACATAAAAAAAGAAATTAAAATGGAAGAATTTAGAAAGAAGACAATATGCTTTCAAAAATTAAAACACTAATTTAACTTATGCTTCCTCATCTGGGAGAGCTTCAGATAAATTTGGGGTTATAATCATTATTATTTATATAATATTATATATATGATATAATTATTATTTATAACATAATTATAAATTTGTTGGTTAATTGTGAGGACATTTTTCAAAAATATGTTTAATCCTGAAAATCGACTGACTATATTGGCGTGGTAGAGGCTGCACTTTTCCGGTCAGGTGAGAATGCGTGAGGAGACTATGTCCCATTCTCAAGCGGGCCAGAGCAATTTCCTTCCTGCGTCTGTTGCGGTAGGATCTCGACCACTCTTTTGATTTTTTTCAATTTACTCGAACAGCTCTCATCCCATGACCTGCCTTCTTTCCGATATTTTAATTTTAAGAGGTCTACTGAATTCTTACGTAGTAAAAAAGTGTTACCTCGGCCACACGGAGAGGCAAACCATGCCAATGTGGCTTGGGACTCATATAAAATAGATTTACGTTGTTATGATAATATTACTAGGAAAGATGATGAGTAGATGTTCAGAGTACATTTTTCTCAAACTTTTTAGAGAGCTCAACGATATTGAAATTATTACAATAGTCTTTTGAATTATTGAAAAGCAAGCATTCTTTTTTCTTCTTCAGTTTTATAAGAAGCTAATTAAATCAATATTGAAAAAAACGTTTAATTAAAATTAGATTCATGACGGATTTTTAAAAGATAATTAACAAAACTAATATTAGTTATAGTTTAAGTTTTTTATTAGTTTAAAAAAAAAGAAAAGATTTTCCAAAATGAATTATGTTCCTAAATTTAGGAACAACACTTTCCTAGTTTACCTTGTTATTCTATGTCAATTCAACGCACTTTTGCACCTTACTATCTCATATCGTATTAAAGTTTTGCCCAAATGTAGTGTAGGTATAGACTTGGAATTAGTTTTGAATTATAGAGCTGGTAAGTCTTCCTAAGCGGGTTAACATACAGAGAACGAAAGGTATTCAAATTGCAGCTAAAGCTTCCTTAATTTAGCTAGAGATATGTAATAGGTGTAATTTTACAGTATATTCCTTACCCTTTTCTATGATATGCAACTATACATTAGTTAGGATAAGTTAATGTTGCTCAAAAGTCTATAAAAAAAAATATTGAATTTTTTTTTAATGGAATCCGAAGCATAAGAAAACAAAAGAGTGTCCTGATATATTTCTTGGCCAAATAACTCATTACTCAGATCTGGATTATGTTTATTTGTATGAAAACTATGTTCTTGTAATTCTATAATAATTAATATGAAAATAGAATTTTTGGAAATGGAGCTTTAGATTTAACCTTTTTTTTTAACAATGAAGATATTTCTGCCCCACAATTATGTCAGCACGATCTATTCAAGGAATGAATTTCAACATTTTAAAAATATTTTCTAATAAAATATTTAACTTATATAAACTCATATGTTAACTTATATATTGTCGGGTATCATATGAAAGGTTATTGAATATCCAGTAAAATGCTACCTATCCCAAATCTCTAGCTATAATAAGAAAACTTCTATAGTGATTCCAAAACCTTTAGCCCATTTATAAGGACTCAGCAGCTCTGTAAATTAAAAACGCGAGGACATAGGTGAATAAATTTCAAATTCGACTATGTCTACCTTGGAATCCAAATTTTTTTCAAAACTTGAATACAATCTGAGGTGGTAAAGTTAAGAAGTAAGTTGAATTTACATGGAATGATCCGTTTATGTTATAAAAATAAACTTTCAAGTCATACAACTAACATAAAAGGTAAAGATAATTTTTTAGACAAACAAGATACAATATACAGACTAAACTGTCTAAATTAAAAAAAAAAATAGATACTTAATTAAAAACAGAGTTGATTCAACATATATTGGATTGAAAAACATAAAAAATTCAAACATTACATCAGCACACCAAAAACAGAAATAATAACTAAATGATTCATATATATTTTATGATATCTTGTTCAAGACTGGTATTATAACTCAATTAAAATAAATCCCAATCATAAAATCCCAGCACTTAATAATACTTATTCATATTGTTAATATATTTACATTATTGCCTTAATCTGTATTTTAAGTCGAAAGGCAATAAGTCATTATTGCCTTAATTTTCAAATTCGCAAAGGATAATCCTCTAAGTCTAGACTTTTAGGCACTCGACTACACACTGAACAGTGGTTGAGATTAATGGCCACGATTATATTGAAATGTATCGCTAATGCATCATGGAAACATACGGTAAAAATTGATTAAATTATATGGTAAAGGATAGAAAGCTTGAGAAAATCCAAACGTTTATCAACTGTTTGCTTGTTATCCTGCAAAATGGAATCTGGTGGTAAAACATGGCGTCGAATGCTCCCAGTAAGTCGCGTTCTGTACACCTTTGTAGTAGATGATACTTAAGGGGAGACGTCTCTTTGGATTTCCTTTAATTTATTGTCCACAATATTTTTCCACATTTGCTCCCATTTCAATTTAATGTGGGCAATGAAGTCATCGATAGGCACTCCGCAAAATGGAATTCCTTCAGAAATCGCGACCTTTGCTCCCCGATCAGCCAGTCTGAAATAAGAAATGCATCCCATGACTGCTCTGTACTGCTGGTCTTAGCATTCTCTGAATTGAAGGAAATTTTAGAAGGAAAGTTGTGGATTTTGCTTATGCAATAGCAAAAACAAAATACTGGTAAGCAAAACTTATCGTTTGTTACATATACGATTAATTAATAACTATTTTTTTTTTGTATATAAAATTTCTTTGACTGTAATTTTTTGTATTTTTCATAAACTACTTCCTATTTTTAAATAAAAAATTGATGTTATTCCGCTAAAAACGTCAAATTGGACCAGTCCACTCCAACAACATTAGTTTATGAATACGTCAATTTTTTCTCTCTTATTGTGTTGAGGTTAGCAAGCACAATTATAGTTTCTTTTTCAGATACTTATATTTTATTAAAACGAGGTTCCAAGGGAGAGGGAAACAGCATATTTCTGTCAAAATTGTCTTTAAATTTCCATGCAAATATACTTTATTCTCAGGAAAAAAGTTTCGCCAATCACAGACGTAGCAAAAGTTATAAAATTAATAGTAATATATTAATAGTCTAATATCCTGTTAAAATTTTGAAAAACGAAAGTAAAAACACAATAAATGACAAATCAAGAAAACACTTTAAAATTAGATCTCTATTGCATGACTTGTAAAAGACTAGTTTATACTTTTCGAAACTTAATGGACTTGTAGTCTAAAGTAAAAAGTTTTTGATAGTTGTTAACTGATTACTGATGACTGATTGATCAATTAATAATTTTTGGTATAACGGTCAATACAACCGAGTGTTATTTTTCCATATATTTTTTTCTTTTCGAATTACAAATAGACATACATAAACAGCTTGGGACAAGAATTTGACGTTTTCCGTGGATTTACACTTAAAATTGTGTAATATACTTATCAAATATATACTTATAGGAGATTGGAAATCTATGTGCTTAGATAACTTAGATTTCCGACCTCCAGTAAGTAGCCAGATGAATGCTGGAAATTCTAGCTGAAACGTTGCCACTATAATATAAATTTTTCATCATTTTGTGTTATTTTCTGACCGCACCCCAACCATCTACTCTTCAAATAAGTAATATATGTATTTTTTGTCACTTTTTGACCTAGACCGAGAAGGCTGAAACTTTAAATGAATAAAGGCTTATTCATGATTTATATATTTTTTCATTGGACCTGCAGGTACAATACAAATTATTTTCATTTTAAAATAAATAAATTGTTACTTGAAATGAAATTTGATGGCATTTTAAATTGATGAGAAACAACTCAATAAAGAAAACAACTGCTAACATATAGATAAACTAAAAGAACAGATAGAACTCGGTGAAGATATTCCCAAGAGATGAGGACAAACGACATCTGTATAGGGCTGTCATGAATTACCTGTGGGGGGGCCCGTTTTATTGTCAGTAGGGATGGGGCCCTTTAAATAATTTATACAACCCCCGACCCTCAGAAGAAGATGCTGAGGAATCGTTCCGGCTACCTGTGTCGCATTCAGGCTCCCTCTATCATACTCTACATCTCTAGTCGGGAAATATTGTTCATTTTGATAGAAATGTATATTTAAGATCCTTGAGGATGGCTAGAATGGCCGAAACGTTGGACTGGTGAAAAATAAAGTGTTGAGACAAAAATGGATACTAATTTTTGTTTTATTTAATAAATAATATATTCTTATTTGAGAGTGGTTTAGTTTATTTAAAAACAAATTTGATCATTTTTTTCTCAACTTTATTCTTTAAGTTTTTCTTTAAGTCATTTATTAGTTATAAATGGTTTGTTATATGGTAGTGTATTGATTGTTGATAATCTTATTTAAGAAAATTAAATATTAATGATTTTAAATTTTTAAAAATAGGCTTTTAAATTATAATAAAGAAAATGACCTGGGCAGAATAGCCTGCAAAAGAAACTTTAAATTAATGTGAGGAAGAAATTATATTGAAGATGTCCTTGAGGGTGGCTAGAATGGGCGAAACGTTGGACTGGTGAAAAATAAAGTGTTGAGACAAAAATGGATACGAATTTTTGATTTATTTAATAAATAATATATTCTTATTTGAGGGTGCTTTAGTTTATTTAAAAACAAATTTGATCCTTTTTTTCTCAACTTTATTCTTTTCAAAATATTCCAACGTTTCGACCCTCAGGTCATTCTCAAGGATACCTACAAAAAGTTTTTTTAATTTTATATAACAATTTAATTTTTTCCTTCACTTACATACTGATTTCTTTGGCCCTACCTTTACTTTGATGTCATTTTCTTTTTAAAATAATAAAAATGCCGGCTAATTGCCTTTGTCCCATCTTTAAATAAATTAATCTTTAAAATAATATCATAATAACGTTATAAAATTTTTGTTTTTTAAAAATAGATTCCTACTTACATAACTTTTTCTATATAATTCCTTTTTAAATTTAAAATTTTTACAATCCACTTCTCTTCTTTCTTTCATTTACATTTGCAACCTTAGAACATAACCTACTTTCAACAGGTTAGGACTCTGTTATCACCTTATCATATAACATAATTTTTCTTAAATCATTAATTTACATTTTCAATATAATTTAATTAACATTTATTACTAATTATTCTGCTTACAACACAAACATTTTTTAATAGATTTAAAATCTATAATTAATTTATTCCTATTTTATGTGTATTTCTCTTAAATACACATATAGCCCCCATTTTTTATTTTTTAACATATTTACTCATCTATTCATACTTTTATTATTGCATATTTATTCCATATATTAGTTCTAATAAGGTTAAAAAAATAATAAGTAATTCATTAGCAATAATAACCAAATCTATCTAATTAACTGTTTTAAAAATATATTTATATATAAGACTGTTACTAGAAATTTTTCAAGGAATTAAAATATGAAGTTTTATAGGACTTAGAAATTTTGATTTTAATTTTAATTTTATCATCATTTTTAACATTATCTAACTTAAGTCGTCCGTCTAGCCTTGACAACTTATATGGTTTCAGTGCTTTTGTAATAAAATTTCAAAGCATCCAGAAGATATATATTTTTATATATATAAATTTAAATAATTAACACAGATGTCACACAAACCTCAGGAAAGATAAATATTAAAATAATTCTCACATCAAATCGTCTCAAAATTATGTGGAGCTGGACCCTCCCATAGCCTACCCAACTATGGTTTACTAATTATTAACATTTAGAAAAAAAAACAGTTAAATAATTGTGTAATAATAATAGATTGAAGGAAAACAAATATAAAAATAAAACCTAAATAGTATTCTTTACCTTCTAGGTTAAGTTCAGATATATCCTTTTATTTTATACATGTCTATAAAAAACAATTAGTAAAATATTAACATTCTGTAACTTATAAGAATGTGGAGAGGTTTTAATTCAAGGCAGTTTTTAAGAAGAGTAAGGTAGTAGCTACGAAAAATAAAGGATAACAAAAAAGAGATTTTTTTTACTGAATATATTAAGGTATATTTTTTTAATATATAGTACAATAATTTCATCTGACAGTTAATACAAATATTAAATATTGCTAACTGTTATAGAGCCATCTCGCTAGGTGGAGCTAGTAATGTGCGGTGAGTTCTCTGCCAACCAACAGATAGCGCGATGAGTCCGAACGGCAGTCTACAACTACTTAACAGCTTAAAAGTAGAAACCAAAAATTATTTAATTATGATAATTTCTTTCAATCTATATAGAAATATCTAATATTTTCAAATCAAAAATTAATTGTACCATTTTATTATGTTAGTAATTATACCAATAATGTCATTAATTATATATTATAGCATCGTCGAATTGAAAAAAGTTTGATGTGATTGTATACTATTCTTGATTTGAATGTTTCCAGTAATGTATCGTATTATTATTTATACACATAATGAATTGTCCATTATCAACACATTAATGATTGAAAGCTCCCCATCGAATACTAGAACATTCCAAATTAGCTTCGATGAGTGGTCATTTCGAATGCTTGTTTACAAGTTTTTAACACCTCAGAGTAGAAATAAAAAATTATTTGATTCAAAAAATTTCTTTCTGTCAGTTTTGGAATATTTAATTTTTAAAAGTCCACTTTCGATTTTTCCGGGTGAACTGAGCGAACTGTGTATTTATTGAGAACCGCTCCCTCACGAACCTCTCCCTAGGTTCGATCCCCAGATAGAGCAGTGTTTTGACACCGCAGAGACCAGAGCATCGGCCTCAGCAATAAATCTGCCAGCGAGGGTGGTCCCTACCTGCCCTCCCCATTTCCATCTGAAAGGGCTCCTCTGGCATCTGTCCTTACCGCAGGGCGTTCCTCTGTGGCCGATCTTGTATTATCTGTTCCCCCGAAAACTGCTTCATCCTCACTTTAATGTGTTGCGTTATCATGATAGCTCCATTAATAGTAGAAAGCTTTTACGTAGTTCTAAAACGGTACTGCCAAACATTTGCCAACCATAACTGCACATGCGTAAGCGTATCGATATAAGTTATTTGGCTTAAATTAGTGATCTACCTTGAGGACATTGGGCATTTGGGCAAGTTCTTGGACTTGTTTCCGGCTTTTATTATTTTAAAACTGCTAACATATAAATATTAGTTCACTCCTTGTTTTAAATAATTAAAGAGTTACATCAAACATCTGAATTAATAATTAACTGTAGTTTAAAAATGTATAATATAAATCCTATCAGATATGTGTAAATACATTGCTTCAAATCTTGTTAATTAAGTTTAGAGGTTTATTTATTATTTAACGTATCGTACATATACATTTATATAGACATAATTATTGCCAAATATTTTCTCTGAGTAATTAAATTAACAAGTTGGTGATGAAAATCCTAGAATTTTCATATAGTGATGGGAACTGCAGTTTTCTTGGTCTTCATCCTTAAAATGTTATGTGACCAGATAAAAAGTTGAAAATTATAAGAGTTATCATATTAAGTTACCTAAGTAATTTAGAAGTACAAAGAAAAAAAATAAAATGAGATTTTTGTTTGAAAATATACAAAATAGTAAACAAATATAAAAAACATAAAAATGTTTAATGAAAAAAAAATTAGTAATTTTTTTGAGTGATGAGTGAGTAACTTCCACTATCATTTTTAACAATGATTTTTTTTTTTTAAGTTATGAGAAGTGAAAAGAGATAGTCACTTGTATCCTTCCTGTGGGTGTAGAATAAAGAGAGATGACTTTATCTCGCTCCAAGTTACAGGAGATCGCGGTTCTTAATAACCTCTCTGGTTTAGTATCCCTTAGGGCTCCATGGACACCGATGTCAAAGTAAACAAGAACAAAACTCTCAAAGATTAACTCAACAGAGTCTGGAAGAATCCATATACTGAGCCTTGTAAAATAGAATTTAGCCATTTTTGCTTGGTTGGTGGCTGCTTTGAGTTTATTCTATTTTATTCAAGTTCTATTTTAGTTAACAAACTCTCACTTTCTTAACTGTAGCAGCAATAGAGAAATATAACGGACGAGTTTTTCTTTAACTAATTTAACTCACTACACAAGTATAATATAAACTCAATTATCCAATTCAGTACATAAGATAACGGCACTCCATGCTTCTGAAAGGTGGGAGATTCCAAATTATAGAGAGTGGGCGAGAATCCTGATTTTACATTTTAGTCGATTTTTTTATTAAACAAACATACATTAATGTCCTTTGCTTGCCATTGTGGCATTCTAAGGTAAATATACCAGGCATTCTGAAGGTGGTTTCACATTATCAGCAATAGAGCCGATATAGGTGATACAGAACGACACTGTTGGTAGTGAAGAAGGCTTCAGACTTTTATTCAACTCACAATACTTTGAATCTCCAATATTTTGAAAAACGCTCGATAAATAAATATAAAATTAACTATAATTTATAATCTTAACACTTTCTTGAGACTGTAAATTTTTTTTAAAGAAATAATTTAATTTCTATCCATTTTAGTCTCAAAACCTTTTATTTTCTTATAAATCCGACGTTTCGGCCAATCAAAAAGATGGCCTTCAGGGACAATCTACTACAAAACTGCTTTTATCACATGTATGATCCTACAAACATTTCATTTTATTTATTTCATTTAACATATCATTTTACTAATGAAATAAAGAGGAAAATTGACAAACGTGTAGTTATAATAAATAATTTTAAATGTTTGAACTGAGTAGAGGAAGGTTACAAGCATTGTTGTGATAAAGTTTTTAAGGAATAGTGTCGCTGATAATTGATTTTGATTTTGTTTTAAGTGAAAATTGACTAATTAGTTAATTAAACATATGTGGGATATACTTATTAAAAAAAAATATTTTTTACCCAATGTTTTTAATGTTTCATATAAATTGATGTTTTGACCTGGGCAGAATAGAGTTAGTGCATGGAGTTAGAGTTTTTAAATTATATAATTTCGAAATTGTATTAAGGTAAGATAAGTTATTAATAATAATGTTAAATATTTTGAAATGTTTGTAGGTCATACATGTAATAAAAGCTGTTTTGTAGTAGATGGCCGGATTGGCCGAAACGTCGGACTTATAAGAAAAATAAAAGGTTTTGAGACTAAAATGGATAGAAATTATATTATTTATTTTAAATAAAATAAATTTTTAACGTTCTAAAACACTTATTTTTTGTTTTCAATTTATCGAGAGTTTTTAAAAATATTGGAGATTCAAATTATCGACAGCCGAATATAATAGGTTCTTGCGTTCAACCTTCACCATACGAAATGTCCGCTTTAGTATTGACAACATTGTGAAATTGTCATTAATAAACTAATAATTATTGATAATTTAACATTTTTTGTAACACTAAAGCAGAAATTTAGTCTTAGCATGGCTAAAGAGAAATAAAAACTCTTGCTTGCAAAATTCTCGCTTATATCCCTTAGCACTTCACTCAATCAGTTTGATAAGTGCGTAAGAATAGAATGGTTATCGGGTATTTGTTATAGCTACTATATATAGTGTTAAATGCTGTAGACCTCTAAGAATCTGGATGAAATAGAATAACCGCCAACTCATCACATTGATGATGCAAAGTCATCTTAATCTTACACAAGTGATAATTTCTTCTCAGCCCTCATCACCATAGAAAATTCACGCCTTTACTTTCATGAAAACGAGTATTTACCAGTAGGATTTTAATTTTTATGATTTTTATATTTGTATATACCAAATCTTTTACTTATACTAGTATCACTATCTGAAGTAAAATTGTTTATTAAAAAAATTCTAGGACTGTCCGTTGATAGAATCGATACCATCGGTTCATTGCTTCATTAGTTGTAAAAAATAATTTTGATTTGGGACTAATTAATCATGCGCTTAAAGATTATTTAATTTAAAAACCAATTCTTTAACGATACACAAAAATTATAAATCAAATTTGCATATACAATACGCGCCTAAATATTATAGTTAAGCTCGGTGATTAACTTCGTTACTTCATAAGGAAATAATGTACCTTAGATATGAAGTCTTTTGAAGGTGTTAATATGTTATATTATACGAAGTGTTCTTACGACCAAAGGACTCTTTGAAAATAAAACGAAGCAATTTTCGTGTTAGTTACAGAGAAGGAAGAGAGCGTCTTTTACCTGCAAGAAGACACAAAGACAAAGAGACCTAAAGAAGTGGCTTCATGAAGTTTCATAACCCTTTCCTGGAAGGCTGTCAAGATGTCAAAGATGTCCTGGCTATTTGGACAGCTAGCAGCTCCCAGGCAAATAGCATTCGTCTCTGTCACAGAGATCCCCAAGGACCAAAGGCTGAGGACATTTCCGATGTTTGTCCAGGATTTGGAAGAGATATTTATGAGTCCTATGTCGATATGTCTGTAAATATTTATTCAAGGAAATAGAAAGAGTTATTTGTTTCGTTCTCTTAGGCTAGGTTTATACATATAAGCACAGAATTAATACATTTTGATCAATTTCTGATAATAATCATGATTTTGATCTTAATTATTATATCGTTCATTAATTATTTTAAAAACAAATTATTATTAATATTTAACACATATCAATAATGTGATTAAAGTTAGAGATAATTAGCAATCACTATTATTTCCCTCAATATGATTTATTTTGCTTAATCACTATGATTTATTACCATTTTTGCAATTATTTAATTTATTTAGTGCCATATTCTTATTTTTGATGTATTTATACTATTTTATCATTATTATTATCCATTTTAACTTATACTTTTTCTTTTATTATTATAAATTATTTATTTTTATTTAGTGTGTATATATTCTGTGATTGCCCTAGGGTATGGCTAAATGTATTATTTTAATAAGAGTTAAAATCGGAACCTATTATTTATAAGTCTAACTAACCTCTTTCCAATTATATGCTTACTATCTACGATTCGAAGCATAGAACAGAGGTGCTTAATAATTTGTCATCCAATATTCTCACAGTTTTCATAAAGTAACTGTAACATAATGGTTATGAGTATTCATAACTATTTTATAATAACTATTGGTATCTTACTCTCAATATAAACGTTATTATACTTTAGTATTTTTTAAATTGTTATCATTAATTATAAAAAACTAGAAATTAAATGCCTTTTTCAAAATTAATTGTTGTCATTCACACTTAAAATTGCAACGATAAAATACTTTATTGCGTCTTTTTCTTCAATTCTCGAACAGTTTCTTCTCCACCAAAATGATATTGAAGTATATTGATTTATTTTTCCAATTTGAGTTCAGGAAAGTTATGTTGCATGGGTAAGAAGCTTTAAACCGTTAACTGAAGATTTATTATCTCTCATAATAATAAAATGGAAATTCACTGTATGAAAAATAGCTGTTTTTATAGAAATCAAATAACTGAAAATATTACTTTTAACTGCTGAACATAATTAGCATATACACTTTGAATATGCATTGAAATCAGTTTTGATTATTATATTTTATGTTATTATTAAACTTTTTTTATAACCTGCAGAGCCCAACTATGGGTGATTCGCGCATGTAAAAGCGTGTCAATAGATTATTTAGATTGGCATTTGCACATTTGTACTCATTTCATTCATATTAAATATATATTTGAAGTATCTGTTTTCAATTGATCGAGGATTTTTTCCAACCTTCAAAATCAATAATTGACTCAGGTTTAGTATGTCTAAGATTTATATAAAACTACACATCTTTTTATCATATACAACCTCCTTGGCCGATGTGTACGTTATCATTCATTTCCTTTATCTTTATTTTGTTCTATTTCCTAATAAAAATAGTTTAAACCGAAGTGGCTGACAAGTTAAACTTTCACCATATTTTCCTCTTTGGAACTCAAGTGTGTGCATACGGAAATTTGTTATTACCTTTGTTGATTTGCGGGATTTGAAAAACATTTATTAATACCGACATGACTCCCCTTACAGTTGGTCTACGAAGTAGTGATTTATAAAGAAAACACAGTTAAATAATTGTGCATTCAATAGATAAATAATATACATTTTTTTTGGAAATTATATATCGTTATATACCTTCAAGGTAAGTACAGTTAAATTCTTTTATTTTATATATGTCTATAAATATCAAATATCTTTCCCTTTTTTGTTTTCAAAAAACCTCTTTATTTTTATATAATTACAAAATACAAATATATAATATATACATACAAATTTACATGATAACTTTGTTTGCCATATGGCATTATAAGACAGGCATTGTACTATATCTTTCCCAAATTTTCAATATAAATTTCAAAGGGTTTTACATAATATATTAGTACTATATAATTTATAAGTATGAGGAGAGATCTGTATTCATTTAAATTTTCAAGAAGAGTGAAACGTGAATTATAGACCAATGATATAGTAAATTTATTAGATACATCATTTATATTTTTATGCACCAGAGCAGTAATATAGCCTAACAATTAATACAAATATTAGATATTGTTATGTTTTATGTTGTAGAACCGTCTCGCCAGGTGGAGCTAGCACTGTGCGGTGAGTTCTCTTTCAACCGACAGATAGCGCGGTCAGTCCGAACGGCAGTCTACAACCAGTAACAGCTCCAGAGCACGACACAAAACTGATTCAATTAAAATATTTTTTGAAATAAAAATTAGATATTTTATTTTTGATTTGGATTTTTAAAAATCCAAAATTAATTATGCCATTAAGTTTGTAATTATACTAAAATTGCGATTAATTGAAATACGTAATTTCGCTTTAATGGCCTATGAGTGTGAAATAATGGTGCACAATCTTAATTTGGATATTTTTAGTAACTTATTGTTTCTAAGCATTAATTAAAAAAAATAAGATATAATCTGTAGTCAACATATTGCAATATGAAATCTTCCTCTTTAATGCTTATACATACCCTACTTAATATGATGGGTTTCAAAACTGAACTAAATAATGTAAGAAAATAAAATTAAAAAAAAAAAATCTTAATTTACTATTTTACCAATGAAATTTTTTAAATAGTCATCATGAGTACACTTGCATGGAAGTTTTAAGTATTAAAAATGCTGTATGTTTAAAATTTACCACTTTTTTTTTTTTATAGAATCAGGAATTTATTATTTCCCATTTTTATTTTCCACACTGAAAGTACACATATAATTAATAATACACATAATTATAATATTAATTAGTTATATGAAATTTTAGAAAGAATCCAGAATTTTTTTTTTAATATATATCTTTAGGTCAGGAAAAAAACAAAATGACATGATAAGGCGATTGAAACAGTTAATATAGAATTATTTTTATGGGTTAAAATACATAATTATGTACACAACCGAACCTCAGTTAATCGGACAGGCATTATTTCCCATTTGAGGAAAAAAAAGGACAATGACACAGAAAATGGAACGAATAAATTTTCTAATTAGAAGCAATACCAAAACGCAAAATATTTAGCGTTTTGGTAGTCCTGTTGGAAAAATATAAAATAACAGATATTTCAGAAAATTAACTTTGCTGTTATTGGTAGTTTATACATTTTACTTCAATCTTTTTACATGTTTTCAAATGCTCTAAAAAATCTGTGCATGTTATAGTTCATAGTAATTTTTCTAAAGTAAACTATCAAAGCGAGATAATAAAAATACTAATACTTTTTTAATTTAAATTTTGTTCTAAAGCTATTTTAGTATTTTTAATAAGTACCTCTTTCATTTAAGGAACACTATATGTTCAGTCGGAATGTCATTCAAAATCCTGACTGATTCAATCAGGAAGCCGTTTTCACCGAGTTACTGAACAGCAAGAATCTTGTGCTGACTGTTTTGATCCGAAATAAATAGAATAGGGGTCTTTATGATCTTGAGTTTAACATGTTAAAACAATATAACATTTAACATGGTTACGATTCTGTAATTAGGTCTTCTAAATGGAGAATGACGTCACGTAACTCTCAGCCTTACCTCTTAATTAGTAGTACCTCTTCAACTTTAAATTTTGACTGTCAGATTTTAAAATGTTCTTGGTAATCAACCAGTATTACTCCTACACGATCAATCTTAGGAAGTATTACTAACATTCTGACTGATTGTGTATACAATTGAATTAGACTTTTTTTTAAAATTTCATTAGAATCATAATTTTCTTATGACTATATAGCTATAGACAAAAAATGAATGATACGGAAATATAAATATTAAGGGCTAAGCTAAAATATTTTAAGTTGTAAATAGTTTTTCCTACTCGCAACGTTTTTACTAAGATAGCATTCTAACATTTAAAGTAAAAATGATTAATTAATTTAATAAATTATAAACCGTTCACATATATAAAGTGAATATAATAAAACATATTAATTTACTGTGATAACCAACTATGACTATCCCCATTAATACAACTTGCTTCTTTTTTTTTTCACAACTGTAACTTAAAAAAGTAAAAAAAAAAAAAAAATCTTAGTAGAAAATTTGATTGTTCTTATTGTTTTGTTTTTTTCATTTTTGTCATCTATTACAACAATAACGTATGTTATTGCATTTTTTTAAATAAATCTAAATTGGTTATAAATAATTATACATTTTAAGAAATCATATTTGCTTTATTATTTCTGCAAAGTTTTTATATAAACAACACTTAAGATTTAAGCAAATTATTTTTTACTGATAAGCCTGATACTTTATATTCTGTAGGTATAATTAAGATAATATATTTGCTTTTATTTTAGTATTCATAATACCGACATATTTTGACTAATAGAATAATTAATTGTCCAATGTAGAATTCATTTCAAAAATCTATCTAGATTGTAACATTGTTTATTAAAATTAATCAATTCTAAAATTTAAATTACTTCTGGGGTTTCGATCTATACATTCAAACCATAGTGTTCACAATGGTTTGATATTTGGTGCTGATTGAAACACAATGGTTATGTGAAACAAACGCGTGGGTCACATGGGATGGCCCTAGGAATTTTTTGCCCCAACACCTGGAACACACTCCTCCATCGGCTCCCTGTTTGTGTCACACGCTGCACCCGCAGGGTTACGCACGTTTGTCAAGTATTGATCGAGATAGGCAGCTCGCTTGACAATTGTGTTAAAAATGATAGAAATATAATTTTTTTTTTCATTTAATCACATATTAAACTTACAAACTGCATTTGTACAAATATAATAATTAAACTTTTTCAGTTGTATGTTCATATTAATCATGATTTAGAAATATCCTGGCATTATTATGTTAGACATAACACAATAAATAGTTTTATAAATGAGCATTTTACACTAATTTTGCCCCAAGCCATTCATTTCCAAAAAAAAGTATTCTATTATATTTTAATATTCGTTATTGTTCTGATTTATTTTTTTTTAAATTATGTTTCAAAATTATGAGCTTGCTATATACTAATACAAGTAAATTAAATTATCATTACAAATCATCAATCATATAAACTGTAAATAACCCTAAAAGTATATATTTTCAATAAAACAAGAATCAATTACATTTTTAATAGAAAATAAAGTCAAAATAAATTAAAATAATGCTAGAGATACATTTTGTAATATGTTTTCAACTTATGTTTTAAATGAGAATAAAAAAAATTAAAGAGTGTACAATCAAAATTATAAAAATTAAATCATGATTTTTTATTTATTGCAAAAGTTTTAAAAAGCATTTTATCATTGTCTATATTCAAAATGATAATCAAATATGTTGATACAGTAGAATACTGCTTGATTAATAAACAAAAAGTACTAAGAAAATATTGAAACATATTGATTTTGAGGCAGTTACAAAAAAATTAAAGATAATATGTGCGCTTAAATTATGACATATATGTAAATAAATGTTTAGATTCTTTTATATAATATATTTCGGATTAACCGACTGTCCCGCTTAACCGGCGATGTTGTAGTTCCTACTAAGACGGATATACGGGTTTCTATAGTAATGTTTTCAATTCTTGTGATAGGCTTATAAAAGATATGTGTGGTAATAACCGTATTATTTTTTATTTGATTTAAATTTTCTCCCCATTTAAAAAATTGTTCAATAAAATAACTATGCATTTTTCAACTATATACATAAGAATTGAATAAAAAAAATCAAACAGGAATTATCATGTTGATAAATCTTTAGTTAATAAAGATATAACAGTAATATTATATTATAGGTAATAGTGGTAAATATATTTTAAAACGATTTTCATCATAATCATGACATAAGATTTATGTTTTTATTTTTATTATCATTATTTTATGTAAGTCTAATAAGAAATAGTAGGGAAATATTGTTTTAAAAATTTTATGACCCAATCAAATGAAAAATGTATCATGGAATATTGCTGAAATTTTAATAAAATATGATTATAACCACCATTTTATTTTATTTTATGAACAAAATTTGCCATTAAATCAATTTTAATGAATAGTACAATTCTATAAGTTTAAGTTATTTAAAGATTATTTTATATAAGTGTTATAAGAAATAGGGGAAAAATATTGTATTTAAATTTGATGATATCATTGGACAAAAAATGTACCATTCAATATTGCTGAACTTTTACTGTCATCTGATTATAACCATCGTTAAACATTTTATAAACAATAATTTTCAATAAATAAAATTTTAATTAATAGTAAATGAAAATGTACGGCTGTTATAAGTGTGAAAAAGTGATTTCACAAATTTAGTTGGAATAAGCCTTCAGAAGGGAGCGATAGAGTTTTGGTCGGCTGCCAAGATCCTCGACAAACATTGTACAGATAACGAGACAACTGACAAATGGTAGTAATATGTCAAGTCCAATATCACGCTCCTTATTGGCCTATAATGATAGCAGATGCCCATTAATTTTTTTTTTATAATTAACTTCAGTAACAAAATAAAAATAATATATAAGAAATATATTTTTTGATGTATTACTATAAAACTAAAAATAATTTACATTCTCACCGTTCATTCGGAATAAGAAAGAATTTCTCACGAGTTAATTGTCTTGCATTAGTATTAGTAGAGAATTTGAAATCACTCCTTTGTTCGAAATTAGTATTTTTTTAATTATATAAACAAGATAAATAAATAAAGGGTTTAAGTTAATAACACTGGTATAATCATGATGGATTACAAATTAGTGTTTATTTATGAAAATGCCGTGATCGATCTGTTTGGGCTAGCAGCACTTAGGGTCAAATGTGCCTGAGGTAACACGTCGGGGATCAACACACAGGGGCAGTGGACTTGGGAATAATAGGATCAGCCAACGGCGACTGAGCCAAGGGTTGGAGTGGGGGAGTGGAGGGAGGCGAGGAGAGGGCAGCGCTCCAGAAGGTGCTGCTACCTGGCGACGGTGGCGGCAGGCAGCTACAAAGCCCCAGCACTCCGAGTCGTCTCTTCAGTCTACCCGCGGATCTCGAGCAGTACGGACCTCTGTCGAACGCGGGCATAGAGTGTGCCGTGTCAGTGTCAGTGCAGTGACATGTGAGTGCCATGTGCGCGCTACTTCTCCTATTATCTGCCCTCTCTGTGGCTGCCGACCAGTGCCTCGACGGTGACGGTGCGGTCAATTGTCGCTTTCGGTCCCTCGCCGAAGCGACCGCTCTGAATCAGTTGACCGAGGGTCAGAACAAGTTGCGACTACATTGTGATCACACCCTTCCCGTCGAGAGCCCTCTAAGGCCCAGGAATTTCCATCGGCTTCACTTCCTCGAGGAGCTGTCTATCACCGACTGCAAAGTTTTGGAGATACCAACGGATGCATTTGACGGCCTCAGAGAACTCAAGACGCTCACAATCAACACTAGAAATGCAGAATGGGGTGCCGGTAAGTCTTTAGAATTTTCTGTCGGCAGCTTTGACGGTCTAAGGCAACTACAGACCCTGGAGATTGTCGACAGTAACATTCACACGGTGCCGGAAAATGTTTTCTGCAGCCTTGGAAATTTACAGACTATAAATTTGACCAAGAACAGCATTGAAGAAACAGAATCGCTCGGGTTCATGTCGAAACGAACCCGCGAGGCGGCAGAGCTCGGAGTGACAGTGTCGCGGATCGAGTGTAGTGGTGGCATGGACCTGAGGAACCTCGATCTCTCCTACAACAGCATCCGAACTCTACCAGGGGGTTCCGGGTTGTCGGGACTTCGCCGCCTTCAGAACCTCTTCCTCCAGAACAACCATATCACGGAGATCGGAGAAGAGGCCTTTTCCGGCCTGACATCCCTCAAAGTGCTCAATATGTCCAACAACAGGCTTGAATCTCTGCCGGAGAAACTTTTTAACAGTTCTCGAGATATCAGGGAGATACACCTTCAAAACAACTCTCTGTTCGAACTCACCCGCGGAGTTTTTCACCGCCTGGAGCAACTCATTATCCTCGACCTCTCGATGAACCAGTTGAGCAGTAATCAGGTAGATGATACTACATTTATCGGATTGATACGCCTCATCGTACTCAATTTATCACATAACGCCCTCACCAGGATCGACGCGAAAACGTTCAGAGATTTATTTTTCCTTCAAATATTAGACCTCCGAAACAATTCCATTGGCTTTATAGAAGATAACGCGTTTCTACCGCTCTACAACTTACACACTTTGAATATCGCCGAGAACAGACTTCACCACATCACCGCTCACCTCTTCAACGGACTCTTTGTTCTATCGAAATTGACTCTAAATAACAATTTAATTGTTAACATCGATTCGCAAGCCTTTAAAAATTGCTCGGACCTCAAGGAATTGGATCTGAGTTCGAATGCTATCCAGGAAGTACCAGAAGCTCTTCAAGGTCTTTCTTTTCTCAAGACTTTAGATTTGGGTGAAAATGAAATTAGTGGTTTGAAAAACGGTTCCTTCAAAAATATGAACCAACTGACCGGCCTAAGGCTTATTGACAACAATATAGGAAATCTAACGAGAGGAATGTTTTGGGACCTGACTGGACTTCAGGTGCTAAATCTTGCTAAAAATAAAATTCAACAAATTGAGAGAGGTACTTTCGAAAGGAACGTAGAAATAGAAGCAATTAGACTGGATGCTAACTTTTTAACGGACATCAACGGAGTTTTTACTACGTTAGCCAGTTTGGTTTGGTTGAATTTATCAGATAATCACCTAGTGTGGTTTGATTACGCCTTCATACCGAGCAACCTCAAGTGGTTAGACATTCATAATAATTTCATTCAACGCCTTGGAAATTATTACAAAATTCAAGAAGAACTTCATATAAAGACTTTGGACGCCAGTCACAATAGGATAGAAGAAATAAACGATTTATCGATACCTAACAGTATCGAAGTCATGTTCATCAATAATAATCTGATTACTACTATTCACCATAATACATTTTTTGAAAAAAGTCACCTCGCTCGCGTTGATATTTACGCTAACGAATTATCAAAGCTGGAGTTGAACGCCCTTCGCCTGAGCCCGATACCGCAAAATAAATCCGCCCCGGAATTCTACTTAGGCGGCAATCCATTTTTGTGTGACTGCTCCATGGATTGGTTGCCTGAAATCAACAATATTTCGCAATCTCAGCGGCAATACCCTAAAGTGATGGATTTGGATAATGTCATGTGCCGTATGACCTATTCTCGAGGTACAGTTCATATCTTAGCACCTGAGGCAAAATCTTCGGAGTTCTTATGTAAGTACGAAACTCACTGTTTTGCCTTGTGTCAATGCTGCGATTTTGATGCTTGTGATTGTGAAATGATCTGTCCTCAAAATTGTTCCTGTTATCACGACCAGACATGGAATACGAACGTAGTTGACTGTTCCCGGCGTAGAAGCGATCTTATACCAAGACGTATACCAATGGACGCAACTCATGTCTATCTCGATGGAAATAATTTAAAAGAACTTCAAAATCATGTTTTTATTGGCAGGAAAAATATGATGGTACTTTATGTGAACGCAAGTAGAGTAGAAACAATACAAAATAGAACATTTAACGGCCTCAACGCCTTACAGACCCTCCACTTAGAAGACAACCTGATCTCGGAACTGAAGGGTTACGAGTTCGAACACTTGGCTCAGTTGAAAGAACTTTACCTGCAGAACAACCTGATCGCCCACATCGGCAACATGACCCTCCTGCCACTCAGGTCATTGGAGATACTTAGGCTCGAAGGGAACAGGCTGGTCACTTTCCCCGTTTGGCAGTTAACCCTCAACACTTATCTAGTCGATATCACTCTCGGCAATAATCTTTGGTCGTGCAAGTGTAAATTCCTAACTGAACTTCAGACCTGGGTCGCTGATAACAAACAGAAAGTATCGGATACGGACGACTTGTGGTGCTACGGCAACGACACCAAGCCGCCACATCGCCGCCTCATAGATTTAAATAATACAGTCTGCAGTGATTTTTTCGCCGGAAGTTCCATGATTCAAAATATAATTGTATCCGATTATCTACCTATGGTTATTGTGACTTTATCTGCATTTTTAATTGTGATATTTTTGACTGTTATGATGTTCATTTTTAGAGACCCTATACGGGTCTGGTTGTATTCTCGTTACGGCGTGAGGCTGTTTCATTTTAAAGCGAGTTCAGCCAAACATTACGGAGAAGATAGAGAAAAATTGTACGACGGATATGTGGTCTACAGCCCTAAAGACGAAGAATTTGTACTTCAGTCGATTGTGGCCGAATTAGAACATGGGACACCAGCGTTTCAACTTTGTCTTCACTATAGAGATCTGCCTCACCATGCAGTATCTAATTCACCTTACTTACAGCACGCAACTTCACCAGTAGTAGTAGAAGCGGCAGAAGCAAGTAAGAGAGTAATACTGGTGTTATCTAGAAATTTTCTACAGACTGAGTGGTCCCGATTCGAATTCAGGTCAGCTCTTCACGAGGCCCTTAAAGGTCGGATATTCAAGCTGGTTCTGGTCGAAGAAGGGAGTATTATCCCCGAGGCTGAACTGGACCCGGACCTGCGGCCCTACCTGAAGACCGGGGCCAGAATTCGCTGGGGCGAGAAGAGGTTCTGGGAGCGGTTGCGCTATGTTATGCCGAGTGGCGACAACCAGCGCAAGTCGTGTAACTACAGGCGCAACATTAACAACTACAGCCTCGACAGCGCGGTGCATCGGAGCCCCAGCCACCCGCACCCCTGCCAGCAGGACAAGAAGCTGTTCAAGCCGGAGCAGACGGGATACTCCTCCAGCAGTACCCTGAGCAGGACGCAGCAAGAAGACCCTAACTACAGCTCTGCTACGACGGCAACTCCTTCGCCCCGGCCGTCTCACAGGCACTACTCCAACGACCGGCCGACGTCAGAACACATCTACTCGTCGATCGACTCTCCGGAGTATCCTCCGTTCAGACAGAACGGGCAGCCGTGGCGAGAGCCGACCGTGCAGGCCTACCTGGTCTGATTCGTCGCTCAAGGTACTCTCTATTGTTACCCGGCCCTTTTGCACTGACTTAGGCTGTGATATAGTTAAGTTAGCTTTATGTACTGACTGACCATCCTAGAGATAAACTGTTCACTACGACTGTGAATCCAGTTCATAACCTTTTCTCAAATCCCCTTCATTTTTTTTTTATTTATTATATTTTTTTTAATTTTGTCGATGTTAATAATTTTTCACGATTTTATTTTTTAATTTAAGTTCCTAAAATTATCAATTTTCTTTGTATTTATGTAATTTTTGTATCATAAAGTCAGTTGTACAGTCTAAATGCTTAATATTTGTTAAATTGTAAAGAATTATTCGGTTAGGAATCGAATGTTTCAGCCATTTTAACTATAATTGTGTTCTGTGATAAAGCTAGAAAATTATGTAATTCTTCTTGGCTGATAAATGTTTGAATTGATAAATATATATATATATTGATGACTGTTTTTAAATATTGATTTTGTAACTAGTCTATAGGAGCTACACTTTTATATTTATGATATTATATAAATGAATATATTACTCAATGTGTAAATATTATAATTTTAATTTTTTTTTAAATATGAACTTTTAAGTATAAAGTGATTGTAAAAAGTACTTATAAAGCTGTAAAGTCTGCCTGTATCATGTGTATCTTTTGTACATTATTGTCGTAATAACGTCTTTGTAAATATTTTTGTAATATTTATAGTTTCTTTTATTCTGTGTGTGGCTCACGGTGCCAAAACTCGAATAAAAATATTTCGAAATTAAATCTTGTCTTTTTTTATTTTTTCATAATTTTTTTTTTAGTTATACCGCCTTATCCTATTTTTATTTTATTTTTATTTAGTTATTAATTTGTTCCTTTCTCATATTATATATTCAAAGTGGTCCTCTGAGAGGCAAAGTGTGCCTTGACCTCTGTAAGGAATTATTATTCCAAGATGGCGCGCCCCCCTCCCTCGAAAACAGACGGCCATACGCCGGATTATTCTCGCGTCTATTTTCATTCTAATCAGGTTTCGAAGCCGACAACCCAAAACACCCACACCCACACATCTCGACCCACTGTCTTAATCGTTCTCTCGTTTGTTCTCACGAAACTTCCTAAAGTCATTAAACATTTATGAGTCAGTATATTGTTTATCAAACAGTCGTACTTTGTTTGTAAATAACACATTTTTTGTTCAATTATAAATTTTTTGAATGTAATCAAGGCACACGGCGCACTCAACATATTTCATTTTCTTTTAACATTTAAGAAATTGATATATCTGATAAAAAAAAAAAAGTGATAAAAATATAATAAAATATTGGTTTCTTTATTATTAAAAAAATCTATTTAAATGAACTTGAGCTAAATTAAAAAAAAAAAAGTGTAAATTATTTGTGAAAATTATGTAATATAAACGAATTATAATTTTTTTTTGTGAAAATCATTGGACTGTAGTGAGAGTTGGTCAAACGGTCGTATTTTTTCGGGAATAATGTTTTATTGAAAAATATTCTCATAAATTTTGAGGGGAATAGTGTGAAATCAATCAAGGCACACTGCGCACTCCAAAAACCCTTTCCCGTTTTCTTCCTTCACAAAAGACATTGATGACACAGTCAGTTAATGTCCTTACTGACTTAATATATATTTTTAAAAATAAAACTTTAGTTAAATATTTAAAGTAAAAAAAAAATTTTTTTGGTGTATAAATTGTTGAAATATAAGTAACAGTGTTTTACACATTTTAAAAAATCTTTATAAAAGAAACTTATATTAAGTGAAATATAAAAAACAGATTATGTGTTGAGTGAATTATATATAAAAATAATGCAATAGGAAAGAATTAGAAATCAAAAGTTTTATTGTGGAGAGCATTGGACTGGAGCAATGAAGGACCTTCACAATGGGTTTGATATTCAGCCACATTTATCTGCCATCTCTCCCGTATCAATGTACAGCTCATTCATAACACTGAATAATGAACACATACATTCAAAATATCAATTATATTTATTTACTATTGATTTTTAAATATCTTATATTAATTTTGAGTAACTTATATGGGATAGCGAAAAATATTTGCTATACTAAATACATGAAATTGTGCAATGATAATGCTGTCCATTACTTAATATATTAATACAGAATATTATCTCACATTTACTAAATTGTTAAGATATTATTATTTTTTTTGTAAACAATCAATCAACCATTTATTTAATTATAAAAATAGAATAAAATAAATGGGCCAAGACACATCATATATACGCTAAACTCAAATGATAAGATTATCTTTATCATAAAATTTATTATATAAGTATTATCAATGAATTCCCGCCATACATAGTTAATTGAGTATAGCAAAAGTAAATTTTTAAAAAATAATGAAATTTAATAAATTAAATTTAATTTATGACTAACATCACAAGGGCATTAAATGTTTCAATTAACATATCAACATCCATTTCCATCTACGTTTCTTCTGTATTTTATGTTAGTATATCCTTACGTACAATATGTGGAGTTTTTTTCAATATTTTTACGAGAAAAACTACAATAAAAAAGATATTAAATATACATTTTATTACATGAATGTAATAGCTTAACTTTACTCATATTTTATGTTTAAGCTTTATCATTAAAATTTACAACTACTATTTAAAACATCCTTTAAATTTTATATTATTGATCATTGTACATTTTGATTAAAGCTATTTTTACAAACCAATTAAAAATAAATAAATCTCTATTAGTATTTTAAATTTCATTGGATTATATGGTTGAAGCAATGAGTATCTACCCTTTTTAAAATTGTCTTGAGGTTGAGAAGATCCTTTGCGGTATTCCTAAAATAGAGTAGATTTTGTTTTTTATTATTGTTGTTTCTTAACTTAAATAAATTAAATTCCAAAAAAAAATGTAGAACCTGTCATCTATTATATTGATGGATCTTAGTTCTAAAGCCTAATTTATTTGATTTTTAAATCCGAAAGAGGATATTTCGTTAAAGCAATCAATATCATCTTCCATTTTAATGTTTCCTAAGGTTGAGAAGATCGTTTGCAAAATTCCTAAAATTAGTGTATTTTTTTTTCTTTCGTTTTTATTTTATTATTATTTCTTTGCTCAAATAAATTGAAATTTCAAATGCCTTTCATGCATTAAATTTCTGGACTCTATTAGTATTTTAAATTTCATTAAATTATATGGTTGTAGCAATGAGTATCTACCCTTTTTTAAATTGTCTTGAGGTTGAGAAGATCCTTTGCAATATTTCTAAAATAGTGTAAAAATATTTTTTATTTCATTTTATTATTGTTTCTTGACTTAAATAAATTAAACTCGAAAAAAAAGTTAGCACCTGTCATCCATTTTGTTAATGGATCATAGCTCCAAAGAGCAATTTATTTAATGTTTTAATTTAATAGTTTTATTTGGTTGAAGCAATCAATATCTTCCATTTTATTGTTTCCTAAGGTTGAGAAGATCGTTTGCAAACTTTCTAAAATTAGTGTTATTTTTTTTTCTTTCGTTTTTATTTAATTATTATTTCTTAGCTAATATTTAAATAAATAATAATTGAAAAAAGTTATAATAATTTTATTGACTATCATCCATTAAATTACTGGACCATAGTTCTAAAACTCAATTTATTTGATTTTTAATTTCATAGGTTTATTTTGTTGAAGCAATCAATATCTTCCATTTTAATGTTTCTTAAGTTTGAGAAGATCGTTATAATATTCCTAAACTATTGTAGATTGTTTTCGTTTTTATTTTACGATTATTTCTTGGCTCAAATAAATAAAAATTGAAAAAAAAAAATTTAATAATACTCATCCATTAAATTGCTGGACCATAGTTCTAAAATCCAATTTATTTAATTTTAATTTCATAGGTTTATTTAGTTGAAGCAATTACTATCTTCCATGTTAATGTTTCTTAAGTTTGAGAAGATCGTTATGATATTCCTAATCTATAGTAGGTTGTTTTCGTTTTTATTTTACGATTATTTCTTGGCTCAAATAAATGAAAATTGAAAAAAAAAATTAATGATACTCATCCATTAAATTGCTGGACCATAGTTCTAAAATCCAATTTATTTAATTTTAATTTCATAGGTTTATTTGGTTGAAGCAATGACAATCTTCCAGGTTCCTAAGGTTGAGAAGATTGTTTGCAACGTTTCTATGATAATCTATACTTTTCTTTAAGTCAAAAACATTAAAATTGAAAAAAAAAAAAAAAAATACTGTTTCCTAAACGTAAGTTATATCATTTTTAATTCCATATTTTAGCAAAACATTTTCACAAAAATAAATAAATAAAGAATTTGAGATTTGCTTTAGTTTTTCAAAAGCAATATTTTGAAAAACCTGTATTTTACAAACTCGATGTGTTTTACTTACGCATCATAGTGATACGATTATTTTATGGATGGGAATATAAAAAAAAAAGACAATAAAAAAGGCTAAAATATTAAAATTCTATAATTTTGTATTATTAGATATTATATATATATACAGTTGATTTTTATATTTCAGTTTTTAATTTTATATTTCAGCTTTACCTGTCAAATATTACACATTTAACATGAACCATTATTTAAGAAAATCCTGTGACGTTTTTTGTAGCAAACAACCCCATGTCTACTATCGTTATCAAAACATTTGATTTCAGTTTATTTCTGCATTTGTAGCTTAAAAATTGGTTGTTGCTCACAACAAAAAAATTAGAAGAGAAGATTACTATGAAGATTACTTTAATCTTTTGATGCTTCTTAAAATATATTAAAATAAAATTTGCCCAAATTTTATTTTTTTTTTTAATTGTAAACTTTAGTTATAAATTTAATTGTAGTTTGTATTCAAATTTCGCAAGATTAGATAGGAAACTTATAAACTGTTTTATTGAAAATTATTGACAAAATATATTAAAGAAAGGAAACAAAAATAACATGAAATATCGTAATAGATAAAATCTAACAATAGGAAAATGTATTGTTTTAGTCTATCTTCCTGTTTGTTTTATTTTGTCTCATTTGTTATAGTAAGACAGTTGTAGATGTCGCCTTCCATCAGCCTCAGTTCTATTTCTGACCACGTACCATTGATTTAATAGACGACTTGTTATTAGTTAGAATTAAGTAATTGTAGAAGCACATGGAGTAAATATGATTGTAAATGGGCCATTGGAGTACATATAAAAGCTTAGAACTGGCTCAGATATGCAATAAATAAATTTTAAAAAAAAATTAATTAGATTAATGACATAACTATATTTAATTATGGTTTAAATACTCATATTCACATAAAACTATATAAAGCTTTAAGTATGCGGCTCAACTTACATCCTTCAGTACATCGACTTCAGTCATCCTTAATTTCGTTCCACAATATTGTGTATGCCATTTTTGAAGAATTCTATAATCACACCAAGACAAAAAAATCAACCTTTTTAATACCTTAATTAATACTTAAGCCTTAATTAATACTAAAATAATTATTGTACCGATTATATAGGTCCGATAGAAAAATAAATAAATAAAATAAAGACATAAATATATATAATTATTATTTCCCATTATTTGATAAAAATAGTGAAATAAAACTGTATAAACTTATAAATGTGTGATTCACCTTTATTACATCTGCCTTAATTAAAACGTAACTATCGAAATAGACGACAAAACTTTTTTTTAAATAATATTTTTAGATTCTTAAAAAAAAATGTAATTATATAGATAAAAATAATTCAGTTAGAAGTTTTAAATAAAAAATTAGACCTTCAAGATTTTAATTCATTTATTTCATTGATTTGGGACAATTTTGGACTACTTGTCCATTATAAAAAGTTAGATGGTTCACTCTACTACAAAAGTAAATATATATTTTAATATTTATCTAATGAAGGAAGGTTTCGTTTTCTTTACTAATGTCTACAACTCTAGTACGTGTGATTACTAGTGAGACACGTCAACTCAAGATCTATGTGTTGGCTTCTATCCAATGTAATCAGAACACTTCAACACTTTGTTTTTTCATTCTCAGCTCTCGTAATCCTTAAAAAAGGGGGGTGTTTTCGTAGGATAAACCCCTTAACAAAAGGATATCTGTTGGGGAAAAAAGAATTGGAAAAATATTTTTTTTAAAAAGTAAGAGAACAAAATTTTATGTAAACTTGTTTAAAAAGATTTTATGAAACTAATTATTGACTTGAGTGTTAATTACCAAAAATTATAATTATTTTTAATTAACCAAATTTTGTCAATTAAAATTTGGTTATTTATATCATCAAACCCCTGATGAAAATCCAAACGTTCCCCATTAATAAATAGTAGGAACTATTTATTAATTATTTTTGTTAAACGTAACTCGGATTCCATCTGCTATAATTCTTTGAGTGTATTGAAGGATATTGCTACCACATAAGAATTAACTTCAAATGAACTTCGTATCTTAAATATTTTTACCTCAAATTAATGATTAAAATGATTAACATCAGAATTGTATTGTTTTTTTTTAACTTAAAGATTTGGATATCGTTTTGTTTGATTTGGGCCAGAGTTTATATTGTGAATCATGATATGTAAATGATTAGGGTTTTGGTAACATTCGGAATATTTATCATTTTTCTTTTTCCATATTATTGATTTTCTCTATTAATATTAATATAATACCTCTTTCTATTGTAAAAAATTATATTTTTAGTATTGAGTATTTAGAACTGTTTCAGATATAATATTTTTCAATATTTAGTACATACTGAAGCATACTTATTGAAATAAAAACTCCCTCAAACTTTTCAGCAAGTAGTTATTTTTGAAATTAATTAAAAATTATTATATTTTAATGAAATCATTTAATATTTTAGAAATAATATAACTTTTAATGTAATAATTTAAAAAAAAATTTTTTACATATACATTTAAAATACAAATTTTATTAATCATATAAATTTGGTTGGTCGTTTGTTATGTTTTTTATTGTATTTTCTTCTATAAAAAAAAATTTTGAATAAAAATAATTATTTAAAAAAAATCGGAACCTATAAATGATTGGTTAATAAAGCTTATGCGTATTGTACATTTATTGAATGTATGTAAGTAATTTTACTTTAGTTAATCCAGATAATACATTAATCCAAAAGGTGATTGATCGTTTTAGTTTCTTGTACAATAAACTTCAATAGTCCGCGAAAGATTCAATGTATTCTTTATATGATGAGATGTAGATAGTTGACCGTAGATTAATGCTTGAAGAAGTTTATCGGGGGGTGCGGTCAGCAAAGAACAACATAAATAAACAAAACAATATTTATTTATTTTATGCCGACGTTTCGACCTGAGTTTCAGGTCTTCATCAGGG
>NW_027108625.1:1080682-1097106 GCF_000696795.3 Halyomorpha halys | reverse complement strand
TTAGTTGCTTCCCGTCCCCTTTACACGCCACTATCCCTGATGAAGACCTGAAACTCAGGTCGAAACGTCGGCATAAAATAAATAAATATTGTTTTGTTTATTTATGTTGTTCTTTGCTGACCGCACCCCCCGATAAACTTCTTCAAATATTTTTTATATGTTCTATTTATCGATTAGCTAATAATAAAATGGCAGTCAAGGTTTTTATAAAATTTAGTTTTAATTTTTTTTTTTTTAAACTTTTTTTAAGTAAAAATTAATTATATACTTTTCGATTTATTATATATGAGAAATATTTTTAAAAAATGAAAAGTTTTCGATTAATTTTTTAATCAAATTAATACTGAAGTTTTACAATTTGTCCAAAACTACAGTAGTAACAAAATTAAATACACTATTAGATTCATTTTTAATAAATTTTTAAAGTAAATACAAAACAATTTATTTATTACATCACATTTATCAAGTTATAATATTGACGATCAACGAATATTCAATATTGAAATTTATAAATTAAATCATTGAAGATAAATTAACATTACATAAAAAATATTAAAATTTAAAGGCCTACAAAAAAAAAATTATAAATGATATTTTTTTAAAATATTATGAATTTCATAAAAAAAAAAAAAAATAATGTTTTAAAAATAATATATCACATTATAATGAACCAATTAGTATAAACAAGAAGTATTTAGAGCACGTACTAACAATTTAAAGTATACTAACACTTTTTCAATTCTGTCAGACTACTTCAATGAGAATTATAATTGACATTAATCTAACGAGTTTATTCTAAATCATTAGGGCCTATTTTGAGACAATCCGAAAAATGAGAAAAATGTATACTATCAAGAGGAACTTCAGTTCAACTCGGGGATCACAAAACGTGTATTTTCGCTGAAAACTAGAATTCTAAATTTAATAATACGAAAAGTATTAAAAAAATCATGATGATCTACCCTATTTTCTTAGAAAATACTAGGGGTGAATCTATATTTTGGGATACCTTGTATATAGTGTATACACATTATTCGTTGCACCTGGGTGTACTATGAATTATTGAAAAATTGTCATTTCTACAATATAGTTAAAATGTCCTGACTTCTTTATGGACCGCGTAGTTCTAATATTTAATATTCGTACTGGTAGTGGTATTTGGTGGGGGGAAACAAGTCCCGCAAGTGGCCTCTTAGTCCTTTTTGACAACCCCTGGCGGCTTCCAGAGCTGCCGCCGCGTACTAACCAAGGTGGAAGGGTCAAGATTCAATCTTCGAGACCGCCAAAAAATAAATATTAACGGCCCCAGGTGGGAATTGAACCCACGACGTACGCCTCAACCCCCACAGCCGTCACGTCCCTTAATATTTACTATTAGTCAACAGTTTTACTTTTTTCATAGTTCACTATTTTAATTTTAACTTCCACCTGCTTATATAGTGCAATCATATATTTAAGGTATGCATACACCACGGAGGTGACATCAAAATGGCTATTACGATTTTGATAAAACTCACCATATCAATGTAGAATTAAATGGTCTTTTATATCAGCTAAGTCTTTTTCTTATCGGAATAGTATGAAAGTGCTTAGATAGCGAATTTTAATTTTGTTTGTTTGAAGAAAAAAAAAATATTTCTCATTGTTAACAATAACAAACCATAGATAAACTCAATATATTAAAAAAAATTCATAAATAAATAAAAGAGGAAAAAGGAAAAATATAAACTATTCGATTTCCACCTCCAGATATCGTAAAGTACGAATTTTTATAAGAGCAGAAAAATATAATTTTTTTGTTCTTATTTTTTACTTATCTGGTTATTAATTTTATTTTTAGAAAACTACAAAGTTAACTTCAACACAAACCCACCAACCAACACAAAATTTGTGGATATATGTAGGATGGTAAGTGAATGTTTTGTGATGCCAGATTTTTACTATTAATTAAGATTCGCTCCTTATACAGTCTCATTTTTTATTTTATAAATTTTTCTTTGTCTTGTTTTATATTAATTAATAATAAAAAAAATTATAACAAGCAAATTAAAAAATATTAATGTGCTTGAATTAATTACTTAAAATAATTAACTTTTTATAAATAATTATCAATATTTTTTTTTCTCAATCCTGTTAAAATAATAACAAGCTATCTACAAACGATGTTAGATATATTTATTTCCAATGCTCTTTCGCACGGTTCGAATTGGCAATTCTCTGACCTAGAAGTGCTATAACCGCATTTTTCGCATCAACAATGGCTAGGTCAGAAATACTTTCCAACAGGAACGCAGCTAAACCTGTTTGATACGGGAGTCTTTTAGTCTGTAATGTTGTAGTGTTCGCAGTCACATGTGTGTGTATGTATATATATATATATATATATATATATATATATATATATATATACATCTGTTGTCAGGGAAAAAAAAAGATAAATAGAGCCCACCTCTACATAACAATTATGATCATCCTTACACTCTTCTTTTTCCTTTAATAGCGACAATGTTTCACTTTGGTAAAACCTATATTATTGAAAAATTACTTTGGTTATAATTCGACAAACTACAACATCACAAGTTACAAAACAACATTAATACTGTATTTAACATCTAGAATTGTTATAAATTATAAAAACTATCATCATTATTACGCTAAAACATAGAGGAACCAAGTGTTTTATATGAATATAAATTTTGAGTGATAAGTACTTTCGTAAGATTTATTTATTAACACTAACGCTAATTTTATTTTCACTCGTTAATCCGTTAAACAAACACGAACATGACACTGGAGAGGATCTGAGAGAATGCTTAGGGAGAGTGAATTTGTCAATTGAGTTAAATGAAATAAAATTGTAAAATAGAATGTAATAGTAAAATGGATAGAACAAAAAAGAAAAATCAAAATGTTTGTATTTAGAGAGTAGACTTAAGTGCACTTGCTCAACCTCCTCTGGCTCATTACCAGTGATGCGACGAGAGGGATGCACTGGGATTTTATGACCTCTACTCTGACCAATCAGGTTGATTGTGTAAATATTGTATATAAGAGCGTAAATGTGACTAGAGATTCTTTTATTTTTATCATTATTTTATTTTATTTATTTATTTTTTCATGGACATAGTTTGATTATGTTCATATTCTTTATCCTTCTTTTTGTATATATTTTAAGAGATATTTTATTTGTTTGTATGTACTTTTTTTTTATTTATTTATTTTTCATTCTTAATGTGATCATTCATCACTATTACCGATTGCCCACAACGGTATGACAGATTGTAATATCTATCAATAAATAATGTTTTAAAAAGTTTCTATAAACATAATGTATTGTATCGGGTACTGATTGTAAAAGGAAACTGAGGGAAATTTTTTTTTTTTTTTTATATTATGTAAATATATATAATATGTCCGATCATTGATTGATTGGTATATGTTGTGTAATGTAGCAACCCAACGTATTTGGCCAGCATAACTAAATTTCTCTCTTGAAAAGGAACTTTTCCAGTTAAGGAGTATATTATATAATATGATTAATATTAAGTTATGTTTTAAAATATAAAACTTAAAATAGTGATAATAAATACAAAGATAGAATGACTTGTATGGTAACCCTTAATAAATACAACTATTAAAATAAAATATAATTTATTGAAGTCATTACTATCATAACCTATAAAAATTTTAGTTATCAATATACATATTAATTCATATTCTTTTTTTATTTTTTAAATTAAATTGATAAGTACCAACAATTAAAACTTAAAAATGGTTCAATATTTGAGAATGTATTAATCATACGTGCGGTCCATTTTCAAGCAACGAGAGCGCCAGTTATTGGTAAAAATATGAACTACTCTCCTTTTGTTCTACTATAATATAACTATGGAGGTTATATTTTACTTTCAAAATAAATTTTTGAGTACAAAATAAAAAATTAAAAAAGGTCGTTTTTTCACTCATCTACCATGACTAGATGTCATGTTATCATGACCCCTAAGATAAGAAACTTTAAAAATTCGCTTTCGATCTACAATTAATTGTTTATTCTGAATTCATTAACACATATATGAGGATGCCATTAAAAAAATATGCCTCATTATTCTTTGTAATAAGTGAAAATAAATATTTAAAACTGTACGTACAGACGTTTTTCCTTCGCTTCCTGATTTTAACATTTTTTTCCCTAATTTTTTGATATCATGATTAAAAGTACTTCTGCACTGCATACTAGCGGAGGTCCTATGCCACTAAGTGAGTATCAATTTTTGCAGCTCAACATGATGACTTTTTAAAATCAGTGTTTCTTCCGATTATAACTCCAATGATAAAAAAAAAAAATCTCAAAATAAGGTATTAAAATATGAAATAAATTAAGTTGATAGATATTCAGAGATATTATATGGCAAATTAAACGATTATTTTCAATAATGAAAAATCGGATTCGAACTTAAGAATTGTCTTAATTTTTCCCCTTGCTATATATTCCATATATTGATTAATTTTTGTAAAACATATATATAGTTATGTAACACTGAAATAAGGACATATAAGAAATTGTGGTAAAGAAATATGCGCATATTTTTCCTATTTTCCCTTATAAGCCTCATGTGCTATAAATGTTCATATTCCATAGTGCCATATGTAGAATATATGGCATATATTATAAAATATATAAATGTAAATTATATTCATAATTTAAATAACTGTGATGCTGCAATACTGGAACACTACTATAAGCTGTACCCCTAGCGGTCCCGAGCTGAACTAATATAAGAAATGTTGTGTTTTTGGTTTTCAAATTATAAGCTGAAAGGGACTTTTATTCTATTCTATTGTTTTAGGTAAGTAGAATAGTATTTCTACTTAGGTGTATTTTATTTAGTACTTCTGTTATAGCTGTGTAACCATTTATTTATAATGAACTATTCTTTAAGCAATCGCCTGTCTACTTTCTTTAGAATTACATATGTATATATTTAAATAAAATTACTAAAAATTGACTAATTTATTACTATGACCACTATGATTTAAATAATTGCATTCCATTTTGTACTTTTTCTTGTATATATGGACTAGGGATAGACTAAAACCAAAAAAAAAATATTTTGATATATTTTAATATGAACTTAAATTAATAGAAAAATATAAAAGAAAAATATATATTATAAACGCATAATAAGCAAAAGCGAACAAATATAAAGGTAATAAAATATATAGCATAAAGTAGATCATAGCAAGTATTTTTTCTATATGAATATGACAGAAGAGATAGTTATTTCTTTAAATATCTTCTAATTTCTTTTATTTCTAATGTTCATTTCCAATAAACACGAATTGTTTGGTAAATGTTTCTTTACCACTGATGAAATTTCCATTCACCTCGGATCGTTAGCGACAACCATATCGGAGAAAAATAAAAGTATTAGACAAGAATAGTTTTTCTGCATTGCAGGTTTGATATGAATTATTTAGCCTTGATAATGGTACTGCTAAGAAGGCCAACTTCCTTACTTGTCGGGACAAGTTGAAAAAGAAGTCAAATGTACTTGTTGCATTAAGCCTTCAAGTACTTGGCCAACATTCTTGATATGTCTGGTCGTGAAACTATCGACTGATCCTATGAATTTTCCTCTTAAAACTTCATATCTGTCCAAAATCAGCATACATACAATAATAATGTGTCTGCTGGTATATTTTTTATAAATGATTTGTATATAAAATACCAAAACTCTACAAATAGAAAACTTAATGGCATATTTTTGACTCAATAAATATGATTTAAAGTATCATGAATCAAAAAAGGACTTCCATTTTTTCCCATCACTTAAATTTATGTGAAATACTTTTAAAAAAAAATACTATTATTAAAAATATGACTATTTTATTACTAAGAACACTATAAAGTAAAAAACTGCGTTTGATATGTTTAATTTTTCATATACATTTGGAAAAAAGATGTACGAAAATATTTGCCGACTTGTTAATAATTGGGATAAATAATAAAAAAATTTAAATATCTCACCATACGTCATAGACCTCATAAACTATAACATAAGGTACATGGCTTATTTGCTGATATTAAGAAATTTTAATAACTCTTTTTACTGAAAAAAATATTACAATAAAAAATAATACCTTGAACCTTTTATGTCCAATAAGACATAAAACCTTAGTTTTACAAACATGATGTGTTCATTTTTTTGTGTATTTAATCCAATTTTAGAGAGTTAACTTTTTTTTTATTAAGCTAGAAATTCAGTATAGTATTTAACTCAACACTTTTGAAAATTGGTAGAACGTTTCAAGAGTGTTGAGTTGAATCACGGGATACCATAGCATTATTAATCACGCTTGACCACCAAATTAATACACCCCAATTAAGGGTACCCATTTTATGAGGCTGGATTGACTACGGGGACTTCCAAATCTACAGGGTTGACTCACGGCTACAGTAACAAAATAAATAATTAATTATGTACCACAAACGGATTCGAACACGGGTCATTGGAGTTAGTAGCACAGTATCTCACCACTGAGCCACGCCACTTTCAGTATACATAATAATAATAATAATAAATTTATTATTTGGGGGCAAAATTTCTATTTTATCTTTGAAGGGATAGAAGTTGTATCACATTTCCTTATATCTGAGAACAAAAAAGTCGGTAAATTTGAACAATGAAGAATGCAAAAACTATGATGAATCTTAATCTACAAGTAACCAAAATTTATAACCATGAAAAATATCTTTAGAGTTAGGAAATTTGTATCTAATTTATACAATATTGTTTTTAAATACAATGGAAAATTATTTTTATGTTTCGGAAATCAGTTCAATTTATTGAAATATAATTTTACAATACATCTTACGTATGTAAGACATTAAGACGAAATATTTTGGGCAAAGTTTCAGTATAATTTTATTCTATATATTTATAAATATAAATTAGGTATATTATAAGCATATATTTATTGGCTATGTATATATTTATAGCCAATAAATAATATATCTATAAATAAAGAACAAAATATTTTTATAGGATTGACCGCGCATCTTAATTTTGCAAAAAAAAATATTTTTTAAACTTAAATAAGTTCATATTTAATCAAATTCAATATTTAAATGTCTAAAATTTCACGGAATATGACTGTTACATTAAACAAACACGATTAAATTATTGGTTCGGTGAGGTTAGAACTCTCATCAGATCGTGGCACCTGTTGAATCTGATTTGTTCCTTTCAAAGGTAAAATATTATTGGATCATTTTAAAGTACTTTCCAAGTTGCTACTACTTACTTCACAAATATATACAGATTGTATGGAATATTTTAAATATGGAATAGATATCACATAATGTACATATTTTTGTTTTCTTATATTTTTCTTTTTAACCAATAAATTAGCAGCTACTAACCAATCTTAAGCTGTTAATCAAGTGTTTATTTTACAATAAACACTAGCGAACGAATTATTAAATTAATTATTGCTATATAAAAACCAAGCTATTTTTGTGAAATTATATGTATGTTTGTCTGTGTATTTAACCAGGCAGTCGAGTTTTTATAACACTTATTAAATCATATATGATTTATGTCATGATTAAATCATACATGAGGTATGTCAATACGTTACTGGATGTTCATCATATCTAAGCTGAAGTATAATTTAAGAACAATAATAATATTTGGTATTTCATTAAATATTAAAATAATTATTCGCACAATCCATATATAAATTTGAATATAAATGTAATCAGATTAATAATTTAATACTGACAAATTTAAAAAAAAAATTAAAAATTCAATATTTCTAATACAAAAGGGAAATTTTAATTAAAAATTATCTTCCGAAATGTGATATTAGAATAGTAACCAACTCTTCAAATTAGGTAAATTTATGTTGAATTTAAGATGCTGCGAGATTCTAGCATTTAATGGTGTAAGTTTTTCTTGCTTACAGTTGACATGTTACTAATAATCTCACATACCATTTTGATAGATTATTATTTTATATAATAATCTTAATTATTATATATTATATTATTAAATTTTAATTATTTTGTATAATATCATATAATTATCATTATAGTTTTTTTAATAATCTATTTTAATTATTTAAAATTATTCAATTTTACAAATTATAAATTGTAAAAATAAAATAAAATTGTTAATTAATTGATTGTTGTTCCATGTAAAGCCCTCCAGGCTAATATGATAGACATTTAAAGAAAGAAAAAATCAAATTCTTAACAACGGAGAGTAAAATATATGAGATAAAGAAAGGATCATAAGAATTATTATTGTTATTTTTTTTATTCAGTGATCAATTTATTTCACGTTTTTTATACTAAAGTTCACAGAGAATGAAACATTTAATTATTTATTATTTTTCGCCTAGCGTTTACAATTGTTTCAAATTAAGCTGAAAGTTTTATTTTAAAATATTTACATATAATTCTTATATGTATTTACTACCTAGTTATACATTTAAATACAATTTATTGGTCGTTAACCGCTCCCACACACCTCTTCTTCTCCTACCGTTAGTCTGTCATGGTCATATTAGTGGTCATTGACACCTTTGACTTTATTCTCATGCAACACTTGATATAAATATTCATATTTACTTCATTATATTATTAATAATTATGACTAATTATCATCATAATTAAAATCCAAAAAGCCTAAATTGTTACAATTAATATATAGTCCATTTGCTTCTCATAAAGTGCCTTTGATGATAGAGACATTGATTTTTTTTAAAAAAAATAACAATTTTAACTTTTAAACAATCGTACATTTAGCTTGAGTAGTATTTTTTCTTTTCATATTCTTCTAATGATTGGTCCAATCCACGTCCAATCACACGATAAAAAATGTATTTTAAATCAACTCTCTCAGATTTAGATAAGTCTTACAGAATTGATTTTATTTTTATACCGACAATTATTTTTAATTTAGTGCTATGTGAAGCTTCGGAAATAGTGCATTCAACGTTCAGTAAAAATATCTGTCTAGAAAACTATTCATGGCATCTTCATAAAATACTTCAGGATGTTTATATGTTATACCAAAAATCAGGGAAAATCGCTGTTATTAACCTGCCCCAATATCTTCTTACAAGAAGAGATATATTATATATACAGCCTAGTCGTAAATAAAAAATATTGATGTATTTTTTGACTTAGATGTATCACAGGTCAACCAAAGATATATTGTTCAAAATTCGCATTCAATAATGCTTGTCTGTCTTTTTGATATATTTTAATGTTTATAGTTAATGCGTTTTATACGAAACTCTTCTATTCTAAAGACATTATGAAATATTTATTTAAATAAACAAAATTATAAAAATTGGAATCCTAAAATTGTATGCTTAAGAAAAAATGTATCAAGTAAGATTATTTTTCGTAGTTTTTTCTATTACATTTTTATAAAAATCATATTTTTAATTTGTTCGGATTTGCGAATTATCTCGACCTAAGTCAAGATATTTCGTTGAATGTTAGTACCGATTTTTGAATTTTTAAAGATCATGCATAATAATTAAACAAGTTTAATTATGTTAATTTTATTTTTTTTTGTTTATATAAATATAGAGATTTTATATTATTATAGTAAAAATAAATGATCATTTATCACTACTACTTATTGCTCGAGGTTATGGCAGATAATAATAATAATAATAATTGTAATATTTATCAATAAATAAAAAAATGATTAAAAATATTCTCTAGTATCCTACTTACATAGGAATATGCTAAAACCAATTTTAGCAATCTATCATCTCTGAAACTCTAGTTATTGTGTTTTATATGAAAGAAAAGTTTTGTTAATCTCTCACTAATTATATGTTGAATATAAAATATGTTTATTATTCAGAAATGATTGCCCGTATGTGAATTGGATGTAGATGATGAGGGCTGCAGTTAACAAAAATAAACAAAAACAATTTAAAACGATTGCCGTTTTAACCGATGGGTCGTTTTGACCCATAATATAAGGCTCCATGAGGACTGTTGTGATGGGTGACAACAATGAACCCGCGCACTTCTCTATCCATCACAACAGCCTGCATTGAGGGTCGAAACGTCGGCAATCAATAAATAGACGAAAACTTAAATAACTATTTTTTTTTCTATCTCCAAGAAATATTTTCAGTTTTTGAGGAGATTGAAATAGGTTAGTAAATATCATTTTAACTGTTTTGAAGTATAACATACAAATGTCCAGCAAAAATTTCATAAAAAATATCTTAAATAGGTTTCAACTTATTTCCAAAGGTCCTTATGAACGTTAAAAGCGAGTTTTGCAAGGCTTAGTAAAAAGCTAGATTAATAAAAAATAATTGAATAAAAACTATGTAAAATAATTTTGCAGGTATTGTCCGAAGACCATTTATCGAAAATGAATTTTAAAAAAAAGACGATGATGATTGCACTGAGCAAAATTTTTAGTAAATTTATTCTCAGCAGTAACTAAACCTACTTCCGAAACCCCTTGTATAATTTACCCTCACATTTTTGAAAGATAAATATCTAAACAACCTGTACCGATCTAGAGATATAATTTTTTTTTTCTATGATGGATATATTCCTGGTTCAGATTTGACATTGATTCTCCAGTAATATACCTTAAAGACTTCTTGCTCTTCTGATGACCTCCACGCCCCACAGTAGCGGTGGTCACTGCAAGAGTTCCCGGAACCGCAAAGTCCTGCAAATTGCAGCCGGAGGAATGCACCCGAGATATGTCAGCGACGCTGCGCTCCCGGCTTTTTCTCAGGGACCCCTCCTCAAATTTGGTTCCCAGAAATAATTAAGGCTCTGTAGATAAGTGTGCGCTTTTTAGAACGGCGCACCCAACTGCTCCACAAATAATTGCGTTGAAGATACTTTTTCTCTTGGCCGTTTCTTTTATTATTTTCTTAATATATTATCTTCCTTTTATAGTTTATTTTCAATTTTTCTTCGTAGCTTCTTATATCGCCATTATATCTTTACCTTTCTTCGGTGTGGAGGGTGAAGGGAGGGGAACTAATCTTAAAGGGGGAATCATCGCACTTCTTACAAATATCAACTATTTAATAACCTGGATGACGTTCACCTTTGACATTCAATAGCAATTCTTACTTGATATATGGGGGGAAAATAATAATATATAATTTGTATTCTTTTTTTCTTCGAAGAACTAACTTCTCCACTTTACAGTAGTGAAATAAAGACAAGAGGAATACATACTATGGACATACGAAAATCTATGACAGGTATGACGAGCAGGCTATATATTGAAGATTTGTTACATAATTTTTATTTAACATATGGCCATCTCATAATCAAGAATAATCAATCAGCTTGATAGTAGGCAAACTGTTGTTTAAATGACGAAATAAAGTTATAAATAATAAATAAGCTATTTCTTCCGTCAAAAATTATAAAAATAACTAATATTCCCTTTTGAACTGATTTTAAGTGAAACATACATTTAGATCTTTTTTAACTGTCCTGACATCGTTCATGGCGAATGTGGAATATATTTAATAAAATTTATGATTGTAAAAATAAAAACTAATTTAAATATAATTAAAAAGCTGTATTACTACACCTTGAGGAAAAAGAACTAATTTTGATTTGATTGATGATAAAATATGGTTTAAATAAATAATATTTAAATGAAAAATTATATTAGCCATAACGATTACTGAAAATTTAAGCAATGCAATCAATTATAAAACAGACAATATAAATTACATATTGTGAAACATGCTGAACTTGATTTGCTCACTATTTGAGTGTAAATTGTAAAAAAACTCCAGGAACTAATGAAATGAGATTTTCTAGCTTTCCTAGCCTGAGAGGCACCTATATATCAGACATTCCAAAATAAGTGAATATGAATATGAATATGAGATGCAATATATATACCTCAACAACAGTTGAAGGATTGCACTCCTGACCCTTTAAGGAAATAAGGTAATTTGGTAAGAGTCATGCTCGACCGCCAGATTTTTCTTCAACCAAGAGTCCACATTATAAGGCAGGGAGGACCAAGGGAGCTTCTCATCCCACAGATTTGACTCACGGCTACAATATCAGAATAAATAATTATCTGTCACTGGCGTGTTCATGGAGCTTGTATCAAAGTGCCTTACCACTGAGCCACGCCACTCCTTATGACATGCAATATATGAACTACAAATACGGATATAAATTGAAAGATTGAATTCAAAATAAATGTTTTATAATGGACAACGTAGTTCGGAAGGTCAGAAATGAAGACTTAAATAATATTAAAAGTGTTAATATTTAATAGTTAAAACTTCTTATAGAATTGAAAGTTGAACAAGAATACATTATAAATTTAAATCTTGAGATTCGAACTTCAAGATTTAAAAGATCATTTCGCGTGATTACATAATCATCTATAATTACAGATGTGAACTGTATCATCATAGGAGAAGCTAATTTAAGAATTAATAACACATCAAAGATGAGCTGGCTCTAGCTCTTATAAAGGGGAACCAAAAACGATTCTTGGTTATACGAGTATAATATAACATTTTATTTTACTTTTTTAAAATAATACAATGATGTTTACAGGTTTTCATTCCATACTGTTATTATTTATTGCAGATATAGTTTATACAAGAAAATATTGAATCGGACCAATTTCAATGAGAAGTATTAGAAGCTTACCTTATTAATATGGTATAACAGGAATTTTAGAAATTATATGCACTCTTTACTACCTGGACTATAATTTATATTGACTAATTATGTCTAATAAAAACAGTTTAAATAGTTAAAACAATTTAACTCATTTATAGGAGCGTTGCTTGAGCAACTTGTTTGGTGAGACAAAATTTATCATTTTCCAACAATTTTGGACGGATTTCTTAACTTGGTTGGGGACAAGGGTTTATACAGCGGTGACAGGATGGAGCAGCTGCCCTCACCCCCTAGAAGAGAAAAAAAATTATTAATGTAATAAAAATTAAACTAACAAAGCACTACGAAAATTATATATATTTTCTTGAAATTTTGGTTTTACCTGCCACATCCGTTTTATATCAGGAATTAAATCTTTTCTAAAACATTTTTGAAAAACTGTAACTATAAAAGTACAGGTTGTTTAGGTATATATGATAATATTTTGGTAGTTTATAATTTTGGTTTAATTTTTTCTGTGATATCCAGTTTGTCTTTAGAGTGTCTTATTAATTGCGTTACCTTCCTGTGGGAATGTATTTTTTTTTCCCCTAATTTTATTTTAAGATGAACTCTTACTGGGCAGGTTTTTGATTTGTCACTTCATGAAAACATAAATTAAAAAAAAAAAAACCAAGATTTGTAGGTAGCTATTGTAAATTTGTTCATAAATAGTTCAAAAAATTCATTTATAATTGAATTTCCTATAAGAATCCATTATCGAAATTTAAGCTAAGTTGACCGGCCAAGGACACTAAACTGGCTGCCATGGGAATCAAGCCTCAATTATAGGAAACTTCAATCATGATTATGAGAGATTCTAAAAGAAAAATTTTCTTTCAGGTTTTTGATTTCTCGTACGGTTTTCTTGACATAACAGTAGAAAATTGTTAACGGGTTTTGGTGATTTACAGCATCTGGACATTTTAAACTCTAAAATGTGCTCGACAGAATTTGTCTAAACATTTAGTTTTCTATAAAAAAAAAAAAAAAAAGAAAAAAAAGGTTAGAAACAATACAATAAATGCAATATTTATATTATATATAAACTCAATATAAATATTTAACCTTTTTTGATTATTATTAAACTCGATTTAATTAGAAATTCCTCCACTATTTTCATTAAATATTTTCTAAATTTTATATTTATTTTTAGAAAATATTTTTCTTATATAGGTTTAACAGAACCAAAACAAAATTATTTAAAAGTTGGGAGCCATACATTAGGTCTCTTTCAGGAGGCCGAATAAGTAAGAATTATAATTTAATTAAACTATTTGATTGAGTTATTTGTTTGTATTAGTAAATGATTCATTCAGTTGCGTGAGACATTTTAATCAATGACGGCAAATATTATTCATATTATAAGATGTATTAAATTTAATCTAAATCACACGTAACGTTAATTCTATTGTTATTAGACAGTGTGTGAAACCTAAAATTCATCTCCTTTTATCTTTTTAAAATATTTTTCCAATGAAAATTTCATTTCAACTGAAAAAATTCGAAGAAGGAAAAAAAAAAAAGCAATAACGTAATTGGGAAAAACACTATAAAAAATCTGGCTATAAAAATGTTCTAAAAAATGTTTTAAACGAAATATGTAATTAATTAATTTTATAATATTCTTAGGAATTAAATACTTAAACATGTTAAACATCCTTAATTTTAACAGTATCAATCCTGCAAAAAGTAGACGAATCAATTTTCAGATCTCTTTATTAGAATCAATTCGATGGATTAAAGGTATTCTAGAGGCTGGGTTAAAAGGTGGCTAGAGGTAGAGGATAAATAGCCAACACTAAACTGGCAGGACACCCTGTAAGGACATTCCGTGTCCTGTGCTCCATCCCAAAGGCTCCTGTAAAACCTTCTGTTCCTGAAAGTCGTTTCTCTTCTGCGAGTTGTGGATCGAGTAGCCAGCCACGAGGATAGTTGTATAGCAGTTAACTAGCAGTCTATAGTAACTTATCCAGTCCTCTGAAAATATTTACTCAGGGAATTCCGCATTGCTGTGAATTTGCACAGGGGTAGTATAAAGAACGAATAATCACAGGCAAGGACGATTAAAATAGTATTAATTATTCATTTATAGCGTTAAAAATTCAAATAAAAATAATAAAAAGAACAAGAAAATAAATTTTACCAATTAAGACTAGATTACTGATTTAATACATTAATTGTTCGAGAGTGGTTTATATTATTGTTATCACAAACTTCAATGATCCACTTTCACTCTCAACTTTTTATTTTAAATAACTCCCAAAGTTTCGGCCCTTAGGCCACTTTCAAGGAGACAACCTTACTCATTGAATTGTCTTTTTTGCAGGCTAATTTCCCATGTCTTATATAAATCGCAATTTCAATACAAAACTATTCTTCAAAAATTGTTTTCCTTTTCTATTAACGTCATTAAGAATATCAACAATTAACTTGACTACAATTTGTTCTTCTTATGTCTTATTTGCCTTGGTTTCAAATAAATAATTAGACAATCCAAGTTTAAATAAATTAATATTATGTCGAGAGAGAGTTAGGAGAGAGAATGAGGGAGGAGGGTAATGAGAGAGAGGTTGATTAAAACCGTTCTTCAGGTGTGACTCCTCACTATTACATAATAAAACTGACCATTTTATAATTATATGATTTGGATATGAATATAATAGGTCTTGACCCATGGAAGGGGGAGGAATTAGTGTGGCCTTTGGGCAATAAGGCATCCAGACCTCTGTTATATGTTAATACTTCGGAAAAAAGTTACAACATTAGTTATGTTATAATATAACTTTGGTTATGTCATAAAACATTGTTAAATATACCTTAGAGCTTGTTTTTTTTCTTTTTAATGTTTTAATAATTGGTTTGGTAGAGTTCTTATTCAAAAAGATTTTTATCATTATACCTAAAAATATTTTCTACTCCGTATGGCAGCCAATAGACTGAAGATTCCCGATGGAGGAGAGACGATCCCATCCGTCATCCCCGGCTACCTGTACTGGTACCTGGGCAAAAACCTTCAGCTCCTGGCGCCCCTGCCCTTAATTCAAGACTAGCTCCAATTAAGGGCTTCCAATACTCCCTCTTAGAAATTTCGGAGCAATTTTTTTTTCAACTATAAAACGTTCTTAAAAGCAGAAAATTGGGTCGATTCCGCAACATGTGTTTACTGATCATAGCCATATATTTCCTTAATAGCTGCTCTAGTTTCCTGTATCGGCTAATTGTACATCTATATTTCATGATAATACTTAGAAAATAACATAGCGATATATCACACAGAGTTTTTGTAGTGAATTTAGTCACTGATCTATATTGGGGAGTAAGTAATAGTTTTAGTTCTTTATTGCCTAATAAAATTTAATAGCGGTCTACTTAAACGCTCCGAAAATTTCGCAGATGTTTTTCAGGCAACGTAGTCCCTTGAACAGTATCTGAGGTAGCTCAAAATTATGACATTTAGTCTATCTATTCCAGGTAACCATTGAATAATTCTAGACTTGAAGAAGTTTGTCGGGGGGTGCGGTCAGCAAAGAACAACATAAATAAACAAAACCATATTTATTTATTTTATGCAGACGTTTTGACCTGAGTTTCAGGTCTTCATCAGGGCTATAGAACAGAAGAGATAACAACAACATTTAGAGTAATATACAATTGAAAAGGAATAGTATACAAACAAATTTAGAATTATATAAAATATTGAATTAAA
>NW_027108625.1:1071969-1079972 GCF_000696795.3 Halyomorpha halys | reverse complement strand
CTGAGACTCAGGTCGAAACGTCGGCATAAAATAAATAAATATGGTTTTGTTTATTTATGTTGTTCTTTGCTGACCGCACCCCCCGACAAACTTCTCCAATCATTAATCTACGATCAACTATCTACACCTCATTATGAATAATTCTAGAATTTACATAGAAAGAAATTTCTACTGAATTGTATGAATATTATCTAAAATATAAAGTTTAAACACCAAGTGCTTTGGAAGAAAAACTCTAATATATGAATAATATAGTAAGGAGAAACATTAAAATTTTTAATCTGAGTTTTCAACGGATCTAAGATATCCGAAACTGTCTTGGGAACTAGTTTGTGAGTGAAACAGTGAACAAGTTTTACGGAACGAAAATAACATATTTAAGGAAGGTGTATTATAGTTGTGATGTTTTATACCTATTTTACTTCTAACTTTGTACCAATGTACTTTTTTACCTTATCAACCCATCAGATTTTTTATTACAACCATTATATCAATTTTTACCATATTTTGGAAACACAGGTATACGATTTTTTATTTAAGTCGTATAACAATATCAATGCACAATTTATAGTTAAATTGGTCTTTAATATGAACACTATAATTTTAATTGATATTGTTCTACAGAGCTCAAATATGGAATTTCTCATATAACTTCCTAGAAAGTTTTAAAATTTTTTTTTTCAATATAACTAACCAAATTTCAATTCTATCAGTAATAAAAATGGATAATTATAAACTATAAAAGAATACGATATTTAACTAAAGGAGAAAAAATTAAAATTAAAGTTCCAGATTAAAAATAAACTTTCATAAATAATAATAATTCTATAAATCTATAATATAGAGATGGTAGTCAGAGATTTAAAAAAAAATCAAAAATATTTTTTATATATTTATATACAGTCGAAACAGGTAATGTAGAGTAATGAAAAAAATATATAAATAAATATTTTCTTATTTCCACTCATCTATACATGACGTTAATTACTACTTATGGTTTGTATACGTTCACAGCTTTGTTTATATTAATTTTAAGTGATCGAATACTGTCATATATAGAGATTGATTTAAAAAATAAAATTTATGTCATTTAAAAAAAAATATATAAATAAATATTTTCTTATTTCCATGGCTGTTATGGCAATAATCAATCATTACTTTCACTGGTCTATACATGAAATTAATTACTACTTATAGCAGTTGTATGATACGTTTACAGCTTTGTTTATGTTTATTTCGAGTGGTTTAATACAATTAAAATATATAGAGATTGATTTAAAAAATTTAATTTCAGTCATTTACAAAAAATAAATAAATAAATATTTTCTTATTTCCATGGCTGTTATGACAATAATCGGTCATTACTTTCACTTGTCTATACATGAAATTAATTACTACTAATAGCAGTTGTATGATACGTTTACAGCTTTTTTTTATGTTAATTTCGTGTGATAGAATACTATCAAAAATAGAGATTGATTTAAAAAATAAAATTTCTATCGTTTAAAAAAAAAAATGAAGAACATTTGACCAATTTATTTTAATTTAATTTAAATAATAAAATTGATTAAACATTTTTAAAAGATACAATTAAGAAATATTAAAATGTATAGACTTATAGAATAAATTTATCTTCTAAGAAATTTATTTTATTTTTTTAAATATTTATGTATTGCTATTTACAACTGTACATTATAATACATTTAGTAAATCTGATCTAAGTTAAATTGGAGTGTTACAGGCGTGTAGAGAAACTACCCATTGGTAGCACTCTAAATTTTAATTTAGTTATTATAATTTAGACTTTAATAATTAAGTATAATAAATATTTTTCAGTATTACGCAATTTTTACACTTTTGATACGTTAAAAATATTGTGCAATACCTGTTCGTTCTAGCTCCTTCTTAACAAATAATGTTTTAGTGATTTTTTTCTTTTTTCATTCTGGTCAAATAGCATTCGAAACTGTACCCGTGGGACTTGATTCTTCAGAACTGCTATTGTTGGGATAGAAACCAATTTGTACCATGAATTGACCTGGGACACATTTCCATGAAAAATGGGATTTTTTCATTAAGTTTTTTTTTTTCTTTTTGCTTGCCTTCTATATTTACACATTTCAAAATGAAATATCGTCATGCCTTAACATTAAACATAGAGTCACATTTAGCTCGAGGAAAAACAAAAATTAAACAGAACACTATACGAAGTATAAGTAATTTCCAAATATATAAAGCATAAGTAAAGATAATGACGTTAGGTTTAAAGGGAATTTGGAGGAAATAAAAGCACTCGCAAATCCGCCTTATAACGAGGGTCTGCTGTGTTACTAAAGTACATTCTTTCTGGTGTTCGTTTTTTGCCACTATGCCATTTCAGCTATAGCCATTTCATGCATAAATGAGGCATATCTAATAAAGTTCTTGTTTAAATTTTGTTTATTACAAATAAATACAATATCTCCTGTCTGATAATTTTCCGTTTCTATATTTTCCTATACATATACCGTACAGTTATAGACTTAATTTTAGTGAGAATAGTTCTACGAACTATTTTATTACTTAAAATTTTTTTTAAAAATATATAAAAATAATTAAAAGTGGGAGTGGGTAGCTCATTAGTAAGGCACTGTTCTACTAACTTTAAGGACCCGGGTTAGAATCCGTCTGTGGCAGTTAATTATTTTCTCTTTCACAGTTTCCTTGAGCTAGCCCTGTGGGTTCGCCCCGTAACTCTTAATTAGGTTAAAATCGAGCGTGATTCTGACCAAATTATCTCCTGGTCTAGTAATAGTAGTTCCTCTAAGAAATACTCTTTTTACTAAGTACTACACTCTTGATCCATCATGAATTGTAATAGTACAGGATTATTATTTTTTTAATTATACAGGAAAACGGCAATTTAAAAAAAAAAAAAAAACTTTTATTTCATCTTTGTTGGAGCCTTATAAAGCTTACAGTCTATATCACATTGTAATATTCTTCTTCGATTTTCATCCACCAAATAGAAACATTAGGTATAAAGATATTTTATAAAATGTTTTGAAGATAAACATGCATTTTCTGTTAAACTTATAGTTTCTACTTTTTAATTTAAAATGATTATAGAGACTTACTTGGAATCCGCACACAAGACTGAAACGACAAAAAACTGCTCCTAGATTCCGATTGCTACAACACTTACTTGACAAACGCTCTTAACTTCCCATTCACTACAAAATATTAGTATACACTACAATAATCAGACCAATTTGGACATATGGAATTGAGCTCTGGGGCTCCACCAAACCATCAAATTCTTCCCGCATCCAATTGTTACAATCCAAAATCCTACATAAAATCCTTGATGCTCCTTATTACGTCACAAATAAACTCATTCATAAAGACCTTAACATCCCATTCGTTGCTGATTTGACCCAAAACAGATATACGTCTTTTTATTACAAACTCCTTAACCATCCTAACCCATTAATTCTAATCTTTCATCCTTGACAATCCCTGATAATCCCCCGAGGCGTCTGAAAAGAAGATGGCCACGGGACCTTCTAATTTAAATTAATGTTTGAAGTACCACCAATGGGTGGTTCCTTTCCAAGATTTTCAGGTGAATATGAAACATACTACATATTTACCTATTGTATTATTTTGTACAGTTGTAAATTACAATAAATAAATAATTAAAAATGATTATAGTAAACCATGTTGTATATGAGAAATATATTTCTAATAGAACAAATAATAACTTTTGCTCAATAGTTTCAAAGAGCTTATAGTGACCCTGTCTGTGGCTATTTATATGAAAAAAAAAATTCTTTGAGTTTTAGGATTACGAAACTCCTTGCAATTTGATGAGTTTTTTTTTGAGGATGGAAGTGCATGTAATCACTGCACTAAGGTTAATGTGTGTAATTTTTTCATTAATTAGAAGTAAAGAATCCTTACTAATTAGCTATGGCCTGAGATGCTATAAACTCGGCAACAAGAACAGAAATGTTAAGACTGGTCCCCTGAAGACTATGAAGAAGTAAAAGATTTACTGCTTCTTTGTGGTTTTTGTTTTAATATTTCGTTAATGAATTTTTGTCTTCAATTTGTATTCATATTTTTTTTATGGAAACAGTTTTGGTTTTTCGAAACAGAAGGATACTGTTAATTTGTTTGTTGAAGTAAGTCAAATCTTTTGAATAAAATAAAAATCTATTATCTTTAATTATTCCAGGTAAATTTTGGCCTATTTAGTGACAGTATCATATTGAGAATACAACAAAATGGCAGAAATTTGTTGTAGTAGAAAAAAAATATTGAGAATACATTGTATCTCATATTGGGAACTATTTTTCTGACCAGGTAAAGAGGGAATTTTAATTTTTCATATTTTTTTTTAAGTTGATGGAATGAAATAAAAATTGTGAAATGGAAGGGCAAGAAGGAAAAAGAAAAAAAGGAATGAATTGGAGTATTTGTATTTAGTGTATAGACTGGAATTGATTGTAAAAGAAAAATGTAGGAAAAAAATGTTTTCTTTCATTTTTATTATATCATGTAAAAATATGTAATTTATATATGCCCGATAACGGATTGATTAGTATGCTGTGTAATGTGGTGACCCGATGTATTTGGGCAGCATTAATGTATAAAGCATTTCTTTATAAGGGATGCTAATGAATGACAATTAAAAAAAATCTAATTTCTAAAGAATATCTGAGTGAAATTTGCCTTAAGCACCATTAAAAAAAAAGTATCACATATTAGGTAATTTTTTCGGTACTATAAACCTTTGGTGAATATTCTGTGTAGTTTTATGATATTTTTAATGTTTGAAATCTTTTAGCCTCTCGTAAGATATTACAAGACAGTAAGATGTGCTGCTTACACAAATCTTGAATGATTTCTCAGAGTTAATCCTTTTTCTCTAAGCCAACTTAAACGTGGAGCTTTAAGGCATTAATTCCCCTGATAACAATGAGCCGGGTTTTGTATTAATTTTAACTTTGAAAATCCCATTTAATGCTCGCTCATCTCCCATTTTCCCATCTGTCAGAATTATATTTTCTAAATCACAATAAATTTCCAGGAGCCACGTGATGATGGGAAGACCGAATTCCACAAGGCTCGGATGAGCTGGTTACTCCCGAGTGATTAATCATCGGCTGTGTATCCGTCGCCCAAATCCTCCCTAGGCCAGAGCTCGTCCGAGGCTTACACACAGTGTCTCTCTTAGAGAATATTCAAGGCACAATCATCATTCTAGTTACACAGTCAGAGAATTTACTAGGTTATCATTTAAATAATTAATAAGACGAGCTAATAATTAAAATTAATATTTAATAAATAAATAATTCAAATTTTATCCATTATAGTCTCAAAACCTATATAACCGATAATTTTGCAAGCATGAGTTTTTATTTCCCTTTAGCCATAATAAGACCAGAGTTCTGCTTCAGTGTTGAAAAAATGTTAAATTATCAATAATTATTAGTTTACTAACGACAATTTCACATTGATATCAATACTAAAGCGGACATTTCGTATAATAAAGGTTGAAAGCAAAAGCCTCTTATATTCGGCTGTCGATAATTTGAATCTTGAATATTTTTAAAAACTCTCGATAAATTGAAAACAAAAAATAAATGTTTTAGAACGTTAAAAATTTATTTATTTTATTTATTTAAAATAAATAATTTAATTTCTATCCATTTTAGTCTCAAACCTTTTATTTCTCTTATAAGTTCGACGTAATAATAATCCGGCCATCTTCAGGGACAATCTACTACAAAACAGTTTTCATTACATGTATGATCCTACAAACATTTCAAAATACTTAACATTATTATTTATAATTTACCTTACCTTAATACAACTTTGAAACTATATAATTTAAAAACTCTAACTTCATACAGGCTATTCTGCCCAGGTCAAAAACATCAATATCTATAAAACATTAAAAACATTAGGTAAAAGATATTTTTTTGTTAATAAGTATATCCCACATATGTTTAATTATCTAATTAGTCAAATATCACTTAAAATAAAGTCAAAATCATTTATCAGCAGACACTATTCCTTAAACTTTTATCACAACAATGCTTGTAACCTTCCTCCACTCAGTTCAAGCATATAAATTATTTATCATAACTACATTTTTGTCAATTTTCCTGTTTATTTCATTAGTAAAGTTCCTATCAAGGCTAATTATAATTATCCACATAAAATTTATCCTATATTATTCATAAATTAATCTTACTTTTATATCTCTGCATAGTGTTGATTTAAATTTCTTGTATCTGTTTTGAAATTCACTGTATAATCAATATTTTCATATTTGTAAATGGATTCAAGTATTTTCCTTTTGAATGTATTATTCTCTTTATATAAAATGATTGTATTTTCAAAATCAAAAATATGTTGGGTTTTGGTTGCATGCTGTACTAGTGCCGTTTTATTTGGATCCTTCTCCTTGTTTTTCAAATCATTATTGTGTTGATAAATTCTGTCACCCAATAATTGCTTTGTCTCACCTATATATATAGCTGGACAATTTAGACAGGGAATTTTATATATTAATCCCGATTGATTTCTTGTATCAATTTTGTCCTTTAATATACTATAATAGTTCTTTATTTTATTATTGGGTCTATGACTCAGGGAGTACTCATCAACATCGTAATCCTTAAATGATTTCGTAATATCTTCAGATAGTCCTTTAATATAATTGCATCCATAAAATATTTATATAACCTTTTCACATTCTTGAGTCCCTTATTATTGTTTAAATAAAATAATAAGCATCCAAGTTAATAAGACTCAAAACAATCTTTATTATTTCTTTAAAAGTTCAACTATTGGCCAATTCGACCATCCTCAAACTTAGTCTAAAATATAAATTTACACCTCACATCACTATTTATAGGCTATTCTGCCCAGGTCATCAATTCCACCCTAAATCTCTCTATTTTATCACTTTTTCATTAATGTTAAAGGTTTTAATTACAGATTAACTTTGCAATATTATCACTTTAATATTACACAATATTTTTAGCTATATGTGATTGTGTGTAATAAGAAAGGGATGATAAAAACGTATAAACAAAAGACTAGATATAACGTAAGTTTCATGGGTCTGGCTACGGTCTTTAAGTCAGAATATTATATTGATTAAGACATTAATTTATTATTTTACTTGATCTGTATTTGGTGGTTTCAGTTTACAGAAGAACTAACTCCATGAAATCATTCTTAGTATTTCCAACAGATCTCTTGAGCTCTGCTCTACCCCTCACACGTGTAGAAATTATTAATTAGGTGTACAGCGTAGAAAATATTAAAATTAGGTAAACATTAAATGATAATATACATAATAGAGGGGGAGAATAAATATTTTATAGGTTTTTATAGTGCATGAATATGGGACAGTGGTCCCGAAACGTTGTACAATTGTCATGAATAAATAAATAATAATTTCAAATGATGGAAGTGATTAACCTCAAAAAATTTTAAAAGAATTGACTCACCAGACTCCTAGAGAGATAATCCAGATAAAAATATATAAATAAATAAAATAATAATAATGAAAAAAAAAGAAAATTACATTGATAGAAAAAAATAAGAAATAAAGTTAAAATAATGGGATACAATAAATATAAATGATTAAGAAAGACAGTATACCAAATTAGTGGGGATACAGAGGTATACAAAAATTAATGATAAAGTAATTATTAGAGAAGTTTGTTTGGGGGTGCGGTCAGCAAAGAGCAACATAAATAAACAAAACCATATTTATTAATTAACAAATTGAACAATATAGTACAAATAAGCCACTCACTATTTTTCATTGTCTGTCATAATGTTCAATTTGTAGATTCAATTAATTTATTAAATTTTTCAAGTTTTTTTTAGACACTACTTGCATATCTTATATTATACATATCTTCTTACCTACATGATATTATATTTCATCTGTCACTGTTTTCAATTTACTACCATACAATTCCACAGATATTAAT
>NW_027108625.1:1068171-1071514 GCF_000696795.3 Halyomorpha halys | reverse complement strand
AAATTATCTTATATTATTATTATCTTCTCCTGTTTTACGGGGACCTAATTTAAGCTACAATTGGAATGCCTCAAGACGCTCTGATGGAGGCTTCAAATTTTTGCTGAAACGTTGGCATTGATACATAAGTTTTTACTAAGTTGTGTTCTTCACTGGTATTTTGTTCATAAGCTATAGTCACTATAAAGATCAGAATACAAATAACTGCATTTTTGTAATATAAGTGGTTCTGACTTAGTTGAGTTATTCAGCAAGGAAGTACTCGAAAAACAGATTACGAGCAACGGCTCCACTGCGAGTTGCTGGCACACAGTATACTGATCAGTCAGACAATCGGCAATATTAAAAGGGACGAGAGTGCATTATTTGTGATGAGTATACATTTACAATAATTCTATTCATAGAGTTGAAAATACGCAGATATGGTTTATTATAAATGATGGTACAGGATTCATAGTGGGTCTAGAATAATAATTTCCACCTTGCTTGGAAACTGGTTCTTTTCGACACCCAACCCCTCCAAAAAATTACCTGTTGCAAGAGGGACCCTCTACTACGGAACCAAAGCCATATTGAAGTATATTTTTCTTGTAAATTGTATAGTTCAATTTAAGGAACTCTTATTATAGATATATGAAACTTTACTAAAACAAACCGAAAATTTTTATATTGATGGACATTTTTTATTTCGGATCTCAACGAGGGTGTTCTGTCACAACGGCCATGTTGAGTGGAAGTAGACATGCCCTGGGAGATTTTTTTTTCGCTGAGCGGTAGGTGTGAAATCTCGCGCCTTGTTTGGTCTATTGTTTGATCTGTTCCCTCCCAACCCCTTTCAGTATTGTCTTAGCCTTTCAAATAGAGTTTTTTAACGGATGCTTCATAGTGTAAGTTATGAGCTGTATTATTCTTGGTAGTTTGAAAATAAAAAAAACCTCGCGAATTAAAAATTAATGAGACCTGCCAAGTTTTTATTAAATTTCAGACTATGACATATTAAATTTTGGTAGTAATTTTGATAAACCAAATATTCATTATTACACGGTTAGACATAACCAGAGTCAATTCATTTTTTTTTTAAATTGGAATTATATAAATATATGATTTGTTGTTTATTGGAATGTAATAACAAATTTTTTTTAAACTCCTGCGGTCTACCCAGCCTCTTAAATTTGGTACTCTTAATTGCGTAAAAATCTAGCGGTCAAGCTTGATTCTGACCAGATCTATTGATTTGAAAACTACAAATTCTAAATTTGTTTGTATACTATTCCTTTTCAATTGTATGTTACTCTAAATGTTGTTGTTATCTCTTTTGTTCTATAGCCCTGATGGAGACCTGAAACTCAGGTCGAAACGTCGGCATAAAATAAATAAATATGGTTTTGTTTATTTATGTTGCTCTTTGCTGACCGCACCCCCCGACAAACTTCTCCAATCATTAATCTACGGTCAACTATCTACACCTCATAATGATAAAGTAATTAATGTAAGCATACATATGGTGACACATAAAAATAAATTAAAAAATAAGATACATAAAAGAAAAGGAAGTATAGTAAATATAAAACATAATTAAATTAAGTATGGGATGAGAAATGTTAAAACGTTGGCTCAAATAAAAATAGTACAAAATTATACTATTCAAATTATCTTATATTATTATTATCTTCTCCTGTTTTACGGGGACCTAATTTAAGCTACAATTGGAATGCCTCAAGACGCTCTGATGGAGCAAGCTCAAGCTTGATTCTGACCAAATCACCTCCTTGCACTACCCCTGACCCTTTATGGGTTGTGGTGGTACAAATTTTATTTTTTTTTTTTAAACTCAAAATATCATAAATAGTACAATTTATCAAACTTAAAAATTTATTTATTTATTTAATACTAGATCGGTTTGTAGGCGTGGTTAATGTAAGGCGATGTATGTCTACAATGTTATGTCAATTGTACAATTGATTGCGGTGGGGTATAGTCTCATACAAAAGACATCCCTAATTATATAAAATGTTATTAAAAATTACGATAAAATAAATTGACTAAAGTAATAATTCTTAATAAAAGATAACAGTAAAGTTAATAACAAAAACAATGACATTTATAGATTTAACAAAATACATAATTGACTTGTAATGAAAAAAAAAAAGTGAATTTAATAAAAATATAGAGATAAATTAAAATTTTAGAGTGGCAATAACAGAACTGATAAATATAGTTTATAACAAGAAAACTTACAACAAGAGTACAAATTACAATTTATATTAAACACCATTTGTTCTCAATACAAATGATTGATTTTTAAATGATTGAACGAAAAAAAAATTCAATTATGTTGCAACAAATTTTCATATTGCGAAATATTTCTGCCTACATAGCTTGAAGTTATAGCATATTTAACATTGAAATTTCCGAAGTGCTTAACCGTTTAATATTTCAAAATTTTCTTTTAACTTTTTTCACTAAGGGTTTCAAAAAGATTTATTTTTGATTCGTATTAATTTTTAATTAGTTTGGATATTGATTTATTATCTTGGGTTATCGTTTAATTTCTTCTTCAGTTTTATGGGTACACAATTTTAGCTCCAAGTGAAATGCTGGAATCAGCTTCGAATTTCCTGTGAGGCTGGTAACGTGTTTTTTATTCTCAGTAGTTTTTAGTTTAGTACTTGTCATGTCTTTTTTTTTTAATGTAAGTTTCATATAATAATAATATATAAGTTTCATTACACTATCAAAATTTTGTTAATTTTTTCAAAATTCTTCTTTTGCATCTATATTAATTTTTTTTATCTTACCTTTTATCTTTAAAATTATATCACGACAGTACAGCGATTCATTTATGGCCAATGAGATTTATTTATTTTTGCCTCAAAATTATCAAGGATTCTGCATCCTCTTCTTCCCAGAGTACTCGGAAATATCTAAGGCAAATAAATAAATTAAGTACTAACCTGTTTTAATTCTTGATTTTAAGGGAAGATGAAAAAAACTGTTTATTTATTTAATAAAAACGCTGAAATTTTTATTAAATCAGTCCTACTCATGACATTATAAAAAAATTAAGTTTAAAACTCTTTTACATTAAGAATTTTTTTTAATCAATTATAATTTATTAATAATTTTCCCTTTATTAGTATTATAATATTATTATTATGAATAATAATATTTGTTCTTAATATCTATTAATTTTTTGAGGTTTGTTAAAAGAATTTGAGGCATAGCCCGGCTAGCTCAGTCGGTAGAGCATGAGACTCTTAATCTCAGGGTCGTGGGTTCGAGCCCCACGTTGGGCGCAGTTACTTTTTGTGACATGTATATATATTTATACATATTATTCTCT